>NW_015215992.1:0-1981 GCF_001447785.1 Gekko japonicus | reverse complement strand
TTTTTCAGCTGATGCCATTAGTCACTCTCAACTCAAACCAAAGGGAACTTACTTGGAAGTCAGTCATCCTGAACACAGCTGAATCTCAAGTCTGAAAGAAGCCTCGGTGCCACTACCTCTCCCGGAAAAGTTCTAAACAGCTGCACTGGCTCACACAACATCCAGGGAGAGAGAGAGAGACGAGATCATGCAACCCAAACGATAAGAAAACTTGTGTGTCATTTGGGCTGGACTCCATCAAAGAATTTTGTCATTCCCCCCCCATTGGGGGGGGGCATAATGCCAACCTAGCAAGAAATTGCAAGTAGATGAATAGGTACCACTTCAGTGGGAAGGGAACAGCATTCTGTGCGCCTCGGTGTTTAGTCATGCCGGCCACATGACCACGGAAACGTCTTCGGACAGCGCTGGCTCTTCGGCTTGGAAACGGAGATGAGCCTAACCTTAACCCAACCCTAGAGTCAGACTCGACTGGCTTTCGAGCAAGGGAACCTTTACCTCTACCATCAAAGAGTTTCGTCGTCGTCGTCCCCCATTCACTAAGTACCAGGGATAGTTAAATGGGGGGGGGGGGAGCATAATGCCAACCTAGCAGTTCGAAAGCAAGACATTGCAAGTAGATCAATAGGTACCACTTCAGTGGGAAGGGAACAGCATTCTGTGCGCCTCGGTGTTTAGTCATGCCGGCCACATGACCACGGAAACGTCTTCGGACAGCGCTGGCTCTTCGGCTTGGAAACGGAGATGAGCCTAACCTTAACCCAACCCTAGAGTCAGACTCGACTGGCTTTCGAGCAAGGGAACCTTTACCTCTACCATCAAAGAGTTTCGTGTGCCCCCCCACAATTCCCTAAGTACCAGGGATAGTTAAATGGGGGGGGGGGGAGCATAATGCCAACCTAGCAGTTCGAAAGCAAGACATTGCAAGTAGATAGATAGGGACCACTTCGGTGGGAAGGTCACAGCGTTCCTTGCGCCGTGTCTAGTTATGCCAGCCACATAAACAAGGAAACGTCTTCGGACAGCGCTGGCTCTTCGGCTTTGAAACGGAGATGAGCACCGCAGCCCTAGAGTCGGATTCGACTGGCTTTCGAGCAAGGGAAACCTTTACCTTTACCATCAAAGAGTTTCGTGTGCCCCCCCACAATTCCCTAAGTACCAGGGATGGTTAAATGGGGAGGGGGAGCATAATACCAACCTAGCAGTTCGAAAGCAAGACACTGCAAGTAGATAAATAGGGCCCACTTCGGTGGGAAGGTCACAGCGTTCCTTGCGCCGTGTCTAGTTATGCCAGCCACATAAACAAGGAAACGTCTTCGGACAGCGCTGGCTCTTCGGCTTTGAAACGGAGATGAGCACCGCAGCCCTAGAGTCGGATTCGACTGGCTTTCGAGCAAGGGAAACCTTTACCTTACCATCAAAGAGTTTCATCATCCCCCCTCCCCAATTCCCTAAGTACCAGGGATGGTTAAATGGGGAGGGGGAGCATAATACCAACCTAGCAGTTCGAAAGCAAGACACTGCAAGTAGATAAATAGGTACCGCTTCGGTGGGAAGGTAACAGCGTTCCTTGCGCCTTGGTGTTTAGTCATGCCAGCCACACGACCACGGAAACGTCTTTGGACAGCGCTGGCTCTTCGGCTTGGAAACGGAGATGAGCACCACAACCCTAGAGTCGGACTCAACTGGCTTTTGAGCAAGGGAAACCTTGACCTTACCACCAGAGAGTTTCGTGTGTCCCCCCCTAAGTACCAGGGATAGTGAAATGGGGGTGGTGGAGCATAATGACAAAAAAAGGGCTCTCCCTGTCGGCTTTCAGAGGCGGCAGCCGCCGGTACAAAAGAGGGAGCTAAATCCTGCTCCGGGGATTAATGAGCGGCGGCCGGGACGGCTATTTCATCCCGCTTCCGTTGACACGAGGAGGACAAAAAGGCGCACGAGGAGGAGGAGGAGGAAGAGGGCGGGCGGGAGGACCGGCCTC
>NW_015215991.1:0-1608 GCF_001447785.1 Gekko japonicus | reverse complement strand
CAGACATACAGCCCAGAAAATCTACAACAGCGAAAGTATTTTATGCTTTCTTTTTCAGGTGCTGTGAAATCCCCAGATGTGGGAGCTCCGTTCTTTCCTTTGCGGCCAGTAAAAGTGGGCCCTGGAATCAGAGACTGTCGAGGAAGACACCGCGCCCCCGCCCTTCTCTTCCGTGACCATAACAGGAGGGAAAAAAGCTCCTTACCCAGAGAGGCCACAGTCTCAAAATTTTCCTCCGTGACATGCCAGTAGAGTTTCCGTTGGCCCGGATCCAGCAGCGCCCATTCCTCCTCCGTAAACCACACGGCTACCTCCTCAAAGGACACGGGGGAACTCTGGAAGAGGAAGATACGGCCCGACCATTCAAGAAAGAAAGAAGATATATTTAACAGATTAAAGAACGCAATACATCAAACCCGATGGCAAGGAGAACTGCACTAGTTTCTTTTTCAGACTCGGACAGGTGTTACATACTGAACATCTCCAAGAGATATAGAATCAGACAACTGCAAAGAACTGGGCTTCTCTTGGTCGGATCCAATGAAATGTGTGCGTGTGTGTGTGTGTGGGGATAAATACACTGCATAGCGGACATTATACTGCTTTGCAACCCCAGAAATACATGGAAACGGCATCTTGAGAGAAGATTGCTGCTTTACTCATTTTTGTCTGCAGAGGCGTGCTGTTACTCTAAAGCAGGGGTGTCAAACTCATTTGTTATGAGGGCCGGATTTGACATAAATGAGACCTTGTTGGGCCGGGCCATGTGTGTCATAAAATGTAATGCCAGGGAGCCGAGATATATATTTGATAAAGGACACAAACACAAAGAGTTTTTGTTTTTTTTACTTAAAATAAAAACATGCACTCATGCAATATTTTATTAATTTAACGGTATCTGATCACTGACACCTCTTGCTCTGAATTATTGCATCAGAATGCCTGTGCTGTTGCAATCTTGAGCATGCTGTTCAGGTGTGTATCTGTAACCTGCAAACCTATGATGACGCAGCAGCAGCAGAACTGGAAGAAGAAGCAGAAGACAGCCAGTTCCACTGCGGGCCTCAGAGAAGCACTCTGGGGGCCTGATCCGGCACCTAGGCCACATGTCTTACAGGGCCCTGATCTCACAGGGACCTCCAGGGTCATCTAGTCCAACTGTAGTGTATTCTGAAGCTGCCATGAATACCTAAATGTATTGTGAAACACCTCATAGGGAGGCTATGTTAAGCTTCGTCTTGAACAAGGATTGAAGTCTAAGACTTAAGCGGCCAATCAGGTTCAAATGTATATAAGCGGGAACGGTTGTGATTGGCCTTTATGCGATCAACCTGATAGGTTGTTAACTGTATAGTAGGCGTGGCTATATTAGCCGGGAAAGTTTAAATACCGAGCAGCTGCAATGGAAAAGCTGTCCGGGCTATCAGATGTTGTACCGTGTTGGTGAAGTGATCGTGAATAAACTTGAGTTTTGCTGAAATCACTCTTCGACTATTTGTTAAGCGCTGGACTTAACACCAACCCTCTACACAATGAAGGGAATTCGCAACTACCTATTGTCAAGTCGCTTCTGAGTTATGGAGAAGTTATGAGAACATTGTAACCTTA
>NW_015215990.1:0-1173 GCF_001447785.1 Gekko japonicus | reverse complement strand
AACCAGGGCCAGATCCTTTTCAGTGGTGGAACAAGCTCCCGAAGAAGATCAGGGCCCTGCGGGACCTTATGCAGTTCCGCAGGGCCTGCAAGACGGAGCTCTTCTGCCAGGCTTTTACATAGGGGCCGCCACTACCACCACCATTAGTGGTGGAGATAACAATGGGGATAGGGACAGTCCCAGGAAGTTCAGCCACAATCTTGACACTGACACTGCTGGACTAGCTGACCATCGACAGGACAATATTGCCCCCAAGGAAATAAATTATTTGGAGGCTATCTTGTTTGCATGGAACACTTTATTCTGTTTATGTTATTTAATGGTTTTCTGTTTTATCCTGTTTTTATGTATGGGCTTGTGCCCTCTTGTAAGCTGCCTTGAGCCCACTCGCGGGGAGGGCAGGGTAAAAATGTAAATAAATAAATAAGGCAATATCAGTGTTCCATGCCCTATTTTGTTAGCTCTTCAAGGCAATCAGCTGGCCAATATGTGAAACCAGATGCTGAACTGGAATGACCACTGGGTCTGATCCAGCAGGGCACTTTTTATGTTCCTGTAACAGTTCTACAGCTTCAACAGTTTAATCAAGATATGTTATTTGCCAATACAAGTAATATCACAAAAGTCCATTTTTTTTCCATTTTCAAAAAAATGAAATTCCCCCCCTCCCTTCCAAAAGGTCCATTTAAAGACTGTCAACAAGCGAAACAAGCTGGCTATTCCAGCAGTGGGATTTATATGATCAAGCCTGAAAACAGCAATGGACCAATGCAGTTATGGTGTGAGAACAGCCTTGATCCTGGAGGTTGGACAGTTATCCAGAAAAGAACAGATGGCTCTGTAAACTTCTTCACAAACTGGGACAATTACAAGGTAGATTATTTTTTTTAAAATCCAGGGGATAACAAGCTATGGTGTTAGATAACGAACTACGGTGTGGTATGTACACTCAAGGGAAAACTGAAATAGACAGTAACCAAAGGAACGGCTGTAGGAAGCTGTTCAGAGTTTTACACCAAACCTATCCGCTTGTAACAGTGTTAGGCTATGAGGGCATTGTACTTTGTGAATTATTTATTCTAATCCCCCATTCTATCTGAACATCTTCTCATGTCACATCAACAGTTAAGTCTGTGAGCCTTCGGGCTAACAATTTTCTTTTCAATTCTCTGA
>NW_015215989.1:0-1564 GCF_001447785.1 Gekko japonicus | reverse complement strand
TATTCAAACAAGCAAAGCAACTGAAAGTGTTGTTTGTAGGATTACTTGTACTTTCTAGACCTTGAGGTTCTGTGCAGTTCCTGAAGACAGCCATTGTCTATTTTTTTTTTTAAAAGGTCTTCACTAGTGAATATTACTGCAGGAAAAACCCAGAAGAGAAACCCTGGCCATTCTCTTCCATGCATACATGTTCTCCTCCTCCTCCCACCACAATTTACTCATTTCTCTTTTCTCTGAGGTTGATCTGAATGGAGGTGTGCATAAGGATTGAATTGCCACAGTTACGCTAACTTGTATATGAAATGTGAATATCCTATTTTATTTAATGTTTTCTTTCTGTCTCTCCCACCAGCTGTTATGGCCTTTCTTTTTGATCTGAAAGATCTTGTAGATCTTATGTCCATTGGGACACTCCTGGCTTACTCCTTGGTGGCTGCCTGCGTGTTGGTACTAAGGTATGGAGCAACTCTGTGCACAGCAGCACAGAGAAAAGACTTTGAATACATCCGATGCTTTCTCAACATACCTGTTTCAGAATGTGCCCGTTCCATAGGGCTGGTCATATAACACACACTAGCCTTATATTTAGTCTGACCATTGAGCCATTTAGCTCAATATGTATTTTAAATACTTGTATGTTGCTTTTCTACCCAATTAGGGCCCTCAAAGTGGCAAACAAATAAAAAGGCTTTGGAAACAGGACATGTATATACATAAAATCAACGATGAAAAGCAAACAAAAAGGATTGTCAGTAAGGGTATGCCAGACGAAATGGAAAAGTCTTGCTGGTAGCAGACAGTGATCATGGGGAATAGGCAAATCCCCCTAGGCAGGCACTTCCTTTATATTGGTGCCAACACTAAGAAGGCCCTTTCTCAGATTGCCACTCATTAAGCCTTAGATGGTGGGGTGACCTGAAGTAGGGCTCTTGAATTTGGTCATAAGGGTTAGATTGGTTTGAATGGGAGTAGGCAGAACTTAAGGCATGCAGGCACCAGCCCATATAGGGCTTTGCAGGATGTTGTCTCCTCTTGATTGGTGCTGGCAGTGACTTTAAAAAGGCCTTTCCCACCATGTCCTACTTGAGGTGCTGGGAGTAGAACTTGGCACCTTTTGCTTGCTCTGCCATTAAGCAGAGTGTAACCTGTGGCTCTCGGGCCAAATGTGGCTCAGTACAGAACCAAATGGAATCTTTAAATTAAGCTATATTGGAGAGGTAGGAGGGATGCCAGAATAATAAGTACATGAAAGGATGGGCAACCAAAAAGTTTTATGGAAGTAAAAGTCTTCTTAGGGATTCTTAGGGGTGCTTTAAAGAAAGATAAATTATAGAAGTGAACAATTGCTGGTAAACCAGGTGTGAACTATGCATCTATGTGTATGTTAATGTTCTAAAAACAATTGCTCAGGGTACTCCTGGGTAAATTTACTCCTAGTAATGTACTCAAAATAGCCAGTGTTTGGGCTGCAAAAATGTTACGGATTATTAACCAACATGTCATTTATCAATAACTTGCCTGCTACCTGTGCTTCGCTATGGTATCTAAGTTCCGTAAATCCAGT
>NW_015215988.1:0-1866 GCF_001447785.1 Gekko japonicus | reverse complement strand
GCTCTAGTGCGAAATCGCCCAGAATCTCCGAGGCATCTCAAGAATTCTAGCAAGGGGCAACAAGAAGCAGAAACGCATTCTATTCTCTGTGCGGTAGTCCTCAGAATATATGAGGTAGCTGCCTAGACATCTAGAACCCTGCAGAACAGTCTCCAAGGGAAGGTCCCCTTCCTACATCAGAACACTGACAAAGGAGCCTAGACAACATCCGTGAGCGGACTGTAAAATTCCTTCTGGATTCACAGTCCACTCTGCAGTTTGGGTGGGTTTAACAGAGTGCGTGCATCAGGGGTCCCCAATGTCTTGTCTGTGGGAGCCATAACGTCAGCTAATGCTGCCATGTAATGGAATGTGTGGGTTGCTGTCCATGTCTCTCACTTCCCCTCCCTGCTTCGTTATGTTTCCTTGAAGCTGTATATTGCCTGCTTGGTGTGGAGCCAGTTTGGTGTAAGAGCCAGTTTGGTGTAGTGAGGAAGTGCGAGGACTCTAATCTGGGAGAACCGGGTTTGATTCCCCACTCCTCCACTCACAGCTGCTGGATGACCTTGGGCAAGCCATAGTTCTGTCAGAGCTGTTCTTGAAAAAAGAGCAGTTTCTGTCAAGAGCTTTCTCAGCCCCACCTACCTCACAGGGTGTCTGTTGGGGGGAGGGGAAGGGAAAGGAGTTTGTTAGCCACTCTGAGACACCTTTGGGTAGTGAAGGGCAGGGTATAAATCCAATCTCTTCTCTTCTTCTCCTTCTCCTAGTTTCCCACTGGGAATGTAACTGTTGCTTTTTGCCCGCGTTCCCAGGTGCTTCCTCATTGGCCTTTCCATGTCAGGGGGTCCTGTATGAAGGGGGTCTATCTGGGGTTCCTTTCACTATCCCTCCATTCCTGACACAGAGATTCATGGCGTCTTATGTACTCGCTCTCGATAAACTGAAGGAACGTTGTTGAGTGTGATTGACTGAAGCCCCTGACGCATGGCAACTGCCAACACCATTCCTGGCACCGGCCAAGTATTTTTTTCAGGGAGTGGGTGGGGCCAAGTAGGACTTTTTTCCCAGCAAGGCTTCTGACTGGCTATTGGAGATTTGATGGGCTGTGCTTTGTTGCTTTGGCCGCAGCTGCCACCACAACACAAGGATCTACATCGGAAGCGTCGAACTCATTTGTTACGAGGGCCGGATCTGACATGAATGTCATTTTGTTGGGACGGGCCACATGTGCCATAAATCGTAATGCTGGGTAAAAAGGTAAAGGTAAAGGTTCCATTGCTCTAAGAGTTGCTGTCGAGTCCAACTCTAGGGTTCCAGTGCTCATCTCCATTTCCAAGCCGAAGAGCCAGCGTTTCCGTAGTCATGTGGCTGGCATGACTAAACACCAAGGTGCACGGAATGCTGCTCCCTTCCCACCGAAGTGGTACCTATTTATCTACTTGCAATTTCTTGCTTTCGAACTGCTAGGTTGGCAGGAGCTGGAACTAGAGATGGGAGCTCACTCCGTCATGCGGCACACTCGGGTCTCGAACTGCTGAACTACCGACCTTCCACAGCCTGCAGTTCAGCGTCTTAACCACTTTAGCCACCGCAGCTGGGTACCAAAGATATAAACTGTATAAGGGACAGCAGCTCCGAGTTGGTGTATCCCTACTGCAAACCCTCAAGGGCTGGGAGGGGGGTGCCAAGGAAAACCCACATGGGCAGACTGGAGAGCCAAGGGTGCAGCACTGGGCAGACCCTCCCACGCTGCTTGACTGCTGCAGACGAGGTTGTTCCACCATGCTGAAGCCATGATTGGAGTGACTCTGCCCACTTCCCTGAGCAGTCTCCTGTTCCCTCCCTTACACTAAGAACGTAAGAGAAGGCAGTGTTGGATCAGGCCAG
>NW_015215987.1:0-1828 GCF_001447785.1 Gekko japonicus | reverse complement strand
CTGGAGGGCCAACAATAGGGCAGAGAGGTGATCCCTGTGCTGTGGTCGCAGCTGCCGCCGAAACTGCTTGCAAAAAAATGCGCACAGCCGGAGAGAAGCTAGGTAAAAGCCCATCTGTTCCTGTCCGCTTTCTAGAAACACATGGTCGATGCCAGGAAAGGTGTTGTTGGTGCCACGGGCCCCACGTTGGGGACCGCTGCCATAGGGTAATGGTGACGATGAACCTTAAGGAGCCAAGTATTATTTAAATTCGATTAGCCAATGCCCCCTAAGAAATTTAAATGCCCCCTGACTTTAAAAAATCCTGGCTACAGGCCTGAGGCAGAGTCTTGGTTGCAGGGCCTGCCACTGGGGCCCGCCCACCAATGCTCCCTCTAAGCTGTGGAGTCTTGTGAGCAAAAATTCTACTTTGTGAGCTCCTGGCATTAAAGCTGTGAGCTGTGGAGCCACATCCTTCCTGAGCGGAGACGAAGATGTGTGAGCCGGAGGCTAAAAAGCTGTGAGCTAGCTCACACTAACTCAGCTTAGAGGGAACACTGGTCACAAGCAATGCTTCCTCTAAGCTGTGGAGTCTTGTGAGCAAAAATTCTACCGGCATTAAAGCTGTGAGTGAGTGATTTGACTGCTGCATGAATTCCCCTGATAAGAACTTCAGAAGAGCCCTGCTGGATCAGACCAGTGAGGGTCCCTCTAGTCCAGCATCCCGTCTCACACAGGGGCCAGCCTAGCTCCTCTGGAGGGCCAGCAACAGGGCAGAGAGGCCGAGACCTTCCCCTGATAAGAACACCAGAAGAGCCCTGCTGGATCAGACCAGGGAGGGTCCCTCTAGTCCAGCCTCCCGTCTCACACGGGCCAGCCAGTTCCTCTGGAGGGCCAGCAACAGGGCAGAGAGGCCGAGACCTTCCCCTGATAAGAACACCAGAAGAGCCCTGCTGGGTCAGACCAGGGAGGGTCCCTCTAGTCCAGCCTCCCGTCTCACACAGGGGCCTGCCAGTTCCTCTGGAGGGCCAGCAACAGGGCAGGGAGGCCGAGGCCTCCCCCTGAGAAAGACACCAGAAGAGCCCTGCTGGGTCAGACCAGGGAGGGTCCCTCTAGTCCAGCCTCCCGTCTCACACAGTGGCCAACCAGTTCCTCTGGAGGGCCAACAACAGAGAAGACAGGGCGAGGCCTTCCACTGATAAGAACATCAGAAGACCCTTGCGGGATTGGACCAGTAGCCCATCTAGTCCAGCATCCTGCCTCAAACAGTGGCCAGCCAGTTCCTCTGGAGGGCCAACAATAGGGCAGAGAGGCCTTCCCTTGATGTTGCCTCCTGGCTCTGTGATTCAGAGGTTCAGTACCTCTGACTGTGGAGGTTCCCCCCAGCCACCATGGCTAGTAGCTATTGATAGACTTATTCTCCAGGAATCTTTCTGATCCCTTTTTTAGAGCTCTTTGCTTCTGTGGCTATCGTTACATTCCCCGGCAGTGAACTCCGCATTTTAGTCATTCTCTTTGTAAAGCAGTATTTCCTTTTGTCCGTCCTGAACCTACTGCCCATCAGCTTCGTTGGATGCCCTCCAGTTCTAGTCTTTGGGGAGAGGGAGAAAAAGACCGGGGGGGTGGGGGGTGCGGCGGTTCTCACTTAAAGCCTGACACAGAGGCAGCGAACCTTCCCACAAAGCTGGCCGCAGGGTGTCTTGGGCTCCCTTCCCATCCTCCCTTTTCACGGTGGGACCGAGCCAAGCCTACAAGAGTTGATTTCTTTATTTGCAGCATTCGCATCCCGCCTTTTCCGTCCTTATAAGGGCCCACCGAGCCAGCTAACAATTTAAAACACGCATGATAA
>NW_015215986.1:0-1719 GCF_001447785.1 Gekko japonicus | reverse complement strand
CTTCCACTGAGCCACAGCCCCTTCCCCTGGCACAATGATCCTTCCAGTGTCTATACAGCTTCTAGAGCTGGGACACTTGATTATCCATCACCGTCATTCCCTAATTTTCAAAATATATTCATAACCCATCCTGCTACTAACTCTGCAAGACTAGAAGAGATTACAATTACGATGATACTTTATTATTTTCACTCAATACCGTGACTCCTACAGGCACAGGTCTCCACAGAAAGAAAGAGAATGCCCAGACGGTGTGCAATAGCTACTGTTTGCCACTCTAGTGTTCACCAAGGACAGCTGTTACTCAACCCAGGCAAGCAGCAAACTCTACATCAGGAAATCTATTTTCAAGAAACATAACAAAACCAATGCCGGGTCTTCTGGCTCATGTTCTCTTGAACAGCAGCTGCCTTCCCACTGTGGATCTGTGCTCCATGGGTGCAATGAATAGTTTATGTGCCTAGGTCTGTGACAGAATTTTAAACACAGTCTTGGGGATTCCTTTTATCACCCCCCCCCCAAAAAAAACCACACCACTGTAAAAGGCAACCTGAATAATTTATGCTTCACTGTACTGAGGCAATAAAGAAACATTTGGTGCCTCCGCATGGAAGCAGAGAAGTGCCATCATTAATAAAGTGTTCACAGCCTCTAAGTGTTTTCAATAAATCAGTTCTGTGTGATTGGACTCTGTTATGGTATCGAGAGTCTGCATTATCGTTAAGGCGCTATACATAACACTGAACAGTTTGCTGTTAATTATACTGAAATGGCTTATCTCCACTAATCATTGCCATTTTGTACGCGTGACAGAAAATGTATTTTTAAAAATTTGTGTTGCTTCTCTCCGCAACAGAAGGTTTTGTTATGACTCATTACAGATCATCTGCCCTAGTCTGAGAAGAATGTTTATTGGCAGCCAAACCCTGTTGCACTTCTGCCTTGTACGGCAGGTGTTAAAGGCACAGAGATTCTGCCAGGAACATAAAAGGGAAGAAGAAGAAGAAGACAATGAAGATGATGATGATGATGAGATTGGATTTACAGTCTGCCCTTCACTACTTGAAGGAGTCTCACGAGCGGTTTACAATCTCCTTTCCCTTCCCCTCCCACAAAAGACACCCTGTGAGGTAGGTGGGGCTGAGAGAGCTCTTTCAAGAACTGCCCTTGAGAGAACAACTCCAAGAGAACTGTGACTGACCCAAAGTCACACGAGCAGCTGCATGCAAAGTAGTGGGGAATCAAACCTGGTTCTCCCAGATTAGAGTCTTAACCTCTACACCAAACTGGGTAATACTGGTGCAGCCACACTGCAACGGTTGAACCTATTTACAGTTCAACCAACCATCCACTTCAAAAGATTGATAGTGGTACATCAAACCAGTTGTGAATTTAAATAAATTATTTACATTAATTTAGCTTGGAGATGAAAATTAAAACATGTAACCATTAACCCTTAATGGGAGATTTGCCTTACCAAAGATATCAGGATAGTACGAAGTGTCAAATATTTAAACAAAATTTAAACGAGTGGAGGGAACAATCGTTCTGTGTTGCCATCGTTAGTACAGTATTTGCTCCAATGGAAGACTAGGTTCCCCCCCCCCAAAATGCCATAAAAAAGAGGGAGTATTTTTACATTTGCTTACAACGTACACATTTTTTCAGGGGGTGGGGTGTATAACTTTGGGTGGGGGTCATCTTACATTGCCTTCCTTT
>NW_015215985.1:0-1619 GCF_001447785.1 Gekko japonicus | reverse complement strand
GGAATTTATTTATTTAGAATGTTTCTATAGCCCTTCCTTTAGCCCACCCTGGACAGACCCAAAGTGACTGACTACAATACAAGAATAATGAGAACCCATCGTTAAAAAAAGATCATAAAAAATGGGGGAAAGAACAGATTTCTGCTCACAGAAATATGAAGAGATCAAGACATATCTCCTTGATCATTTAACTCACCCCATTCCTTCTGGGAATCAAAACACGCCATGTTTTTGCTTCTGCTTTTACTTCTTCTGGGAAAGAATGTCTCTGTACATAGAGCAAATGGCTGGAAATGGCATCTGGCTGGGCTTGCCAAAGACCAGGTGCCAGATCATCATGGCACCTAGAAATTCCACTGTGGCACCAGGTTCTTGTGGGTTTTTTCTTCTTCGTGATAGCAATAATTACAAAATATAACCATATGTATTTCAACCTTCAAGATTATGTGACTGGCTCCTAAAAATTTGGGCTGGCCTCTGGAGCCAATGAGAATTTATTAGCACCTGTTTTAGAAAACCATCCACCACCTTCGGCAAATCCACTCAAGAAAACGGAGGTGCATTATTGGTTTATGGAGCCTTTACGATACTGAAATATGTGTGACGATTTTGTTTCAAAGGTAGGATCCAACTTAAATCAGGATCCAACTTAAATTTTCATTTTTTATTCTCTCAGAATCTTCCTAGACTCTGTGCACCATTATAGAAGAAAACGGCTGGACTTCTTGATATTATAATATCATGAAGCTGGATTATACTGAATCAGACCCTTGGTCCATCATGGTCTGCATCATCTACTCAGGCTGAAAGCAGCTCTCCAAGGTCTCAGGAAGATATCTTTCACATAGAATGCTACCTGAACTTTTTAAACTGAAAATGCCAGGGACTGAACTTGGGACCTTCTGCATGCCAAGCAGATGCTCTGCCACTAAGCCACAGTCCCACCCCCTTCTTTCCAACTTCACTCAGTGGGAAGCTGAATGCAATGTTACTATAACATTAATAATGCCAGAGAACAGAGGCCACACTGCTACACCCTTACTGCATAAATACACGTTCCCTGCCTCTCTGTTTACAGCAACAACAGTCACCACGAGTAGGCAAGAAATATTTTGTAACTCAGTCAAAGTTTCTGTAAACACAAAAATAACATCTACTAGTCCTGTAGGAAGAGCCAGCTTCACCGTTTATACAAGTATAGTGAATTAAGTTCCGGCTGGGAAGCCACGCTCAAACCGGAATGTGGAAACACTTGCAGAGCTTCCAGACAACACAAGAACATTCACGTAGAGAAGAAGAAACAAACAGTTGCCTTTAAACCCTGCATGTTCCACACAGTGGAGGGGGCTGTGCTGCTTTCTCACATTTGGAATCTGTTCCTCAGCTTGAGTGACTGCAGAGTGGGCTGGCCTCCCACATTGGCATGGCAGTGGCCATTTTCTCCCTGCACCTTTAAAGTCTACATGACATGCAGTAACTCAACAGGCATGAATCTTTTTAACACTCATTAACAAGACTGTGCTGCATTTCTGCCTGCTTCAGAGCCCTTAAAAGGTATGTGAGCATTTTAAAGAGTGGCAACCCCTAACAGCCACAAAGGAAATTCATTCAGGGGTGTT
>NW_015215984.1:0-1786 GCF_001447785.1 Gekko japonicus | reverse complement strand
ATTCAGTATAAGGCAGCTTCATGTGTGGGTAGCCATTAGCTTAGATAGCTTTAACAAAGAACCCGAAGGATTCCTGAAGGATGGTTATATCAGGGGCGCCACGTTTGCGAAATAGAACCTCGTCATGCAAAAGCAGCATTGCTCTGAACAGCAGATTCCAGGGGTGCATAATGAGCTTCATCTCTTGCTTTCCCAGAGCATCGACCTGGTCCCTGCTGGAAACAGAATGCTGTCTTAGGGTGGGGACTTCGGTATTCTTATGTTCTTAGGAAATGATCTTTGGAGAGCCAGTTTGGTGTAGGGGTTAGGAGCGTGGACTCTAATCTGGGAGAACCGTGTTTGATTCCCCTCTCCTCCACATGCAGCTGCTGGTGTGACTTTGGGTCAGCCACAAGTGCTCTGAGAGCTGTCCTCTCACAGGCAGTCCTCAAGAGAGCTCTCTCAGCCCCACTGACCTCACAGGGTGTCTGCTGTGGGGAGGGGAGGGGAAAGGAGATTGTAAGCCCCTTTGAGTCTCCTTCAGGTAGTGAAGGGCGGGGTATAGCTCCAATCTCTTCCTCTCCTTCTCTTCTTTTATGCACTGTTAAAGCCTGAATGTGTCAATCAGTGCTGTGTCAATACAAGGAGTCTAAAGTCTCAGCCTGTGTGAGTGCGTGTGTTAAGTGTCGTGAAGTCGCTTCCAGACTGCAGCAACCCTACGAATTAATGGCATCCAAAACGTCCTGTCGTTAACAGCCTTACTCATGTCTTTCAAACTGAGGGCCTTTGTGGCTTCCTTAATTTGAGTCCATCCATTTCCTGTTGGGTCTTCCTCTTTTCCTCCTACCTTCGACTTTTCCTAGCATGATTGTCTTTTCCAGTGACTCTTTTCTTCTCATTAACGTGACCAAACCACGATCGCCTCAGTTTAGTCGTTTTATCTTCTAGGGAATGTTCAAGCTTCCTTTCAAGCAGGAGTCATTTCGTAGAAAAAGAGGTGCAGGAGCTCATTAGATTAACTCATTTGCATATGCCACACCCCCTGACATCACCAGAAGTGTGTCAAACGGCAACACCCACCGCTCAGGCTCCACTGGACTGTTTTGGATTGCTAGCTATTGGGGAGGGGGGGACGACATGCAGATCTGTCCTCGCAGAGGAGGGAGAGCTTGTACCTGAATAAAACTTGGTCTTAAAGGTGCCACTGGACGGTTTTGGGCCAGGGGGGGGCCCTCTGGAGCTTACCTGGCTGCTTCTTCCTCTGAGGGCTGCTGGGAGCAGGGGGTGGGGCTTGTTGCATGTGCCCGCCCCCTGGGCTCTTTACTGTCGGAGCTCTGCTCCTGTGCGTTCTGCAGGAAATGACCCCTGGTTTCAAGGGATTGGATGAACGTCTGGAGCAGAGGTCCATCAGTGGCTGTTAGCCACAAGGTATAGATAGGAACTCTCGGTCTGCGGCAAGTGCTGCTCTGTATTTTTGGTGCTGGGGGGGCAACAGTGGGAGGAGGGCTTCTAGTGTCCTGGCCCCACGGCTGGACCTCCTGATGGCCCATAGGTTTGGTCCACTGTGGGACACAGTGTTGGACTGGATGGGCCATTGACCTGATCCAACATGGCTTCTCTTATGTTCTTATGATCTGGAACCCCCTGATTTTGAGGCAAAACTCTATGGTTTTTACCTCCAAAACCATACTTTTCCCAAAAACTAAAGTGTCACCACCACCCCAAGGTCCCCGAAGCTATGATGTCCCTTCAAGGTGACTGTCGTTACATCTGGGACGTTGCCCAGCAACATCCCTGTTTGGGGGTG
>NW_015215983.1:0-1618 GCF_001447785.1 Gekko japonicus | reverse complement strand
GGGATGGCAATTGGAGAGAGTGGCATAATTCCACATTTGCTTTGGGAAAATTAGGACAAATTATACTGTTGCTTCCCCCCCCCCCCCATCACCATCTTGGACTTATAATTACTTAACAAGTGTGGCTCAAAAGTGGAACTCAGTAGCCTCGTTCACATGTTAGAGCATGTACACGATCCTGCATGTACATGTGTACATCTGATTGTAAGAAAAAGCCAATATGTGTTCACTTTACAAATGAATCCAGGAACAAGTACCTGGATAGATGTGGGGTTTAAATCACACAATGAGCTGTGAATGCATTGGACATAACATAAGAGTTACTTCATGCATGTGTAAAGAAAAATCAAATGTACGCTGTACACAGATTGTACGGGCATTCACTGTAATGTGTGACCAGGGCTTTAGTGACTCCATGCAAACATTACACCAACAGGACAACTGGTTCTGAAGAAACTCTTCCAGATGCTTGGGAATCCCAGTTGCTGGTGTAACACCTGTAGCCAGCTTCCAGGACAGAAATGGTAGAGCATGCATGGGTTGCTGCTTTAGAATACTGAGCTAAAATGTATTGCCAATCCAGACAAGACTCTGCAAAATCAGTAATTGGCTTCTGTGAGTGTTTATTTAAATTGATAATCAACACATCTGGGGAAGAGTAGGTCATGAAACTGATATCTAAGCTTTCCAACCAGTAAAGTCAAACAGATCTTGCAACAGAAGAGTTTGAAGAGGAGGTTAGAGAGAGTGAGAAGTCATGAGACACAGAACTGTCATGGAATTGATCCTCAGCGCTTTCCCACATGGTTTCAAAATCAGGCCACCTGCTTGGGGTATGTTCAGAAGAATGTGACTTTGCCAGTAACTAAAATACACAAATGTACCTGAAAGTGATCTGATGGAGATGAAATAGAATGTTGAGATATCAAAGCTTTCCCTCTGAAACTGATGAAAATGAAAGTAACTATAACAAAGGGGGAAAGAAAAAAATAAAATAGAAAAGAATGAATCTTATGAAATTAAAAATGAAAAAAATGCACATCCCTACCTTGAGACAGAAGCGTAGCCGGATGACAAAAGAACCATGTTCTTTTTGTTTATGAGGAGGAAGAGGGAATTTATTGTACAAATGTATGCGCATGGATGGGTCCAAATGGGTGAAAGACCCTGCAAGTATCATACAGAGACTGAATAGGCATCATCAGCTGGAAAATATGTTTGGCAAATCCAAATCATTAGACGTTAGATCACTGCCCTAGGGACAGAACTTTTTTTGGTTTCTAAATACAATAATAATTAGAAGGTGGGCAAGACAAACTCCCCTGAAATTAGTCACATTTTAACCAATTAGCTAAATTCTCTTGGCAATCCCTCTCGATCCTCAGTGGTTTCATTAATGTAGTTGAGGTAATTGTTTGGTACAGAGAGCAGTTGTGAAAATTCCCATTGTGGCAAAAGAATATGGGTATCTGGTGATCCTGTGGACCATATACAAGGCATTTGGGGCTGTCTGTCAAATCCGGAAAAGGAGTTAAAGTGAAGGCAGTGAGGTCAAGTTAAGGTAGAGGTCAAATGCCAATCCAAGGGCCAGAAGCAACAGACATATTCAGAAAACAGG
>NW_015215982.1:0-1619 GCF_001447785.1 Gekko japonicus | reverse complement strand
ACTCCAGGTTGGGAAATTCCTGGGGATATCAGGGGTGGAGCCTGGAGAGGGTAGGGTTTGAGGAGGTCGCCACAGCAAATTGACACGGAGTGTTCAAGGCCTTGGCACTCTCTGAGAGCCACTTTCTAGAGCTCATTGTATTTATTTAACACAACAGGCCTTATTACTAGTAGGGGATCCCCAGGTCCCACCTGAAGGCTGGCATCCCTATTTCCTGGATAGGTAACAGTATGCCATATTGCAGGCATATGACTCCTGCTAACACTTCTATGCATGCTTGTTTGTAGTAACTTGTAAACTGGAGATGCATTAGCAGCTCAGCTATGTATTACATGTTATGAACAGTCAACTTCCATGTTTTTATTGTTCAATTAGCAAACAGCCAATCTTTTCAAAGCCACATGATTGTGGCGACATATGTTCATAGGTACCATGCAGTGCAATCCCTAGTGGGGGGCGGAAGTTGCCGCTATTACTATAGGTATAACATATGATGTCATCAGACCTTGCACAGTAACATCACAGGTGTGGCCCAATGAGTCTCAGGGCTTGGAATGATGGGGACTTAGTAACCTTAGTGCCCCTCTACTCCTATTCCCTCAGTGATGCTCTGTCTTCTTGGCACCTGGAGGGCAACAGTGGGAGGGCTTCTGGAGTTCTGGCCCTGCTGTCAGCTATGCTGCCATGATGTTTATGGGCTGGGGTTCATTTGCCTGACCTGTGTACCAGCCGCTGCTGCATTCCTTCTTTGCTTCTGTAGTACTTCATTATCACTGACCTTGTATATTGCATATGTAGTGTCTGGGCATCATGTAACCATGGGATAGCTTGGGATAGCTTTCGATTCCCAGCTTCGGCTCTAATGGCCTGGGGCCCCTTCTCCTGCGCGCGGGAGTCAGGACAATAGGCCTATGAATTGGGTGTGTGTGTGTACGAATACCCTATATCCCATTGTGCTTGTAGAACCGCCATTCTTAATACTGACCATGTTACTGCGTCCGTAGCTCTGCAATAAAGTATAACCTTTCTGACAAGCGTGTACTCAGTTGTTGGCTGTGGAACCTGACATTCTGTTAAGAATCCATAATTCTCTATCTGCGCGCCTCTCTCAACTCGAGATGAGCGTCGAAGAGGAGAACCCGATTCCTACCACGACGGGGGAGGAAACTCTCACTACCCAGACGGAGGTACCGGTGACCACCATGCCACCGGTGACTGTCCTGAAGAAAGATGTGGGGACCATGCCAAAGACGACCTCGACCCATTTGTTCCTGACCCCCACCGGCCCGAGACACCGACCCAGACAAGGGTATCGCCCGGGCACGCTGTGCTGGAGCCAGTTTAATCCGGACTCCATGGCCGAGACGTATGTGCTCACGCAAGGGCCCCGAAGGGACAGCCGGTTTGATATCTTTGCATCTGTGGGGAGTTTTTCCCCTTTCTGGGGAACCATGGAAGCACCACCCAGAGCCTGGGTGACGGAGAGGTGCAAGGCGTGGAGTGTCTGCATATCCCCGGACAAGAGATTGGAAGGGGCCCAACGGCTGGAGGTGGCAGACCGGGAATGACGCCAAGTAGTTCAGGCGATCTCGCAGTTGGTGGTCCAAGCCATAAGGGCT
>NW_015215981.1:0-1677 GCF_001447785.1 Gekko japonicus | reverse complement strand
AGTTATTGAACAAGACCTCTCTAGAAAGTTACACAGCATGATAAAGTGGTATACTTACCTTCAACTACAACACATGTGCTCTCAGATTGATATTCACTGAATTTTGCAGCAGCCTTTAACAACTTTTGAAGGTATTCTCCAACAACACTCTGGTAAACATAAAGGACTGGTTTCAATGATTTATAGGATTCTTGATGGACTTGATTTATCAACACCTTTACCTTACCAAAGAATGTGGCAAAAGGATTGTGGTAGCCTGCTTCAAGATGAAGATTGGAACAATATCTGGCTCAATGACATTCCAATCCTCGACCACTGTAATATGATATCAATCATTTAAAATTATAAAGGTGGTACCTGACCCCCAAAGCACTTGCGTATTCAAATTCCCCCAATCGAGCCCTATGTGTTGGAGAAAATGTGGGTGGAGGGGTCTTATATACATTGTTGGCTCTTCTGCCTGGTTCTACAAACTTTTTGGAAGATGGTTCTTGACAACATAAAGTTAATTACTGGATATTTTCTATATTTTACACCTGAATGGTTTGGAGTTGGTGGGAGACCATTATTCTTATACAGAACAATGTATTTTAATGATTTTGCTTTCAGCAGGCAAATCTTTTATTGCCTCGCTTTGGAAGGTGTCTTTGTCTCCTACCTGGAAATTGTGATATAAAAAGATTTGGGAGTAATATGTACAGGCTAAGATTGCCTTAAATATTATGAGTCCACCCTCCCCTAAAGTTGTAACTCCTTTCGAAAACAGCTGGCGACCCATATTAACTCTTTTATCATGTTATAAGGAAATTCCAAGAAATCTGTACACTAGCTGTGTTTGTTTTTTACAAATTTATTTATGATTTTTCATTACAAAAAAGAATAACAATATGGTTTTCATTACAAAAAAGGATAACATTATTTATAATTTTCTTCACAAAAACACACAAAAATAAACATAAAAAAGAAAAACCAAATAGAAAAGTAACAATGGCTGCGGTCACACGGAACAGAAGCCACACAAGTGAGACGGAAAACAGGCGGAGTTTCCAGGCGCGATCTCACCAGCACATCTGGGAAGCGTAGCACTCCCGTGGCTCAACCGAGGCTTCCAGCCGAAACTGCGTGGCAAAAAACTAGTACCTCGGAGGTACTAGTTTCCAGAAACTGCGGGGCAAGGGCTGGCGTCTGATCACGTTTCCGGTGGCATCCGGCGCCCGCCCATGTCCCCTTGCAAATAAGGTGGGGTTTTTTTGTCCAAGTCTCTGTGGATGCGCACGCGCACCCAACGGAGCATGCGCATTTGTCATGTACACACAAAACAAAAACAGTTTGCCGCGGCGCGCGCTTCTTCGTTGCGCGCCGGCTTGTCCTGTGATCGGCACCTCTCCCTTGCCATGGAACCTCCACGGTACCTCCACAGGAGGTCTGATCGCGTAACTGCGCAGTAGTTTGCCCCAGGGCAAACAGCCACACTTCTCCCCCGCAGTTTCCTGCCCGTGTGACCGGGGCCAATATTTTGTATATGAAATATAATTATGGAGTTACGCATTTTCCCCAACCATTTATTAACTCTAAACCATCTCTTTTGAAAAGCCTTATCCTCTTTACCTGAATCATGTTTAACTTATCCAGTTTGGTGTAGTGGTTAGCTGCGCAGACTCTAATCTGGGAGAACTG
>NW_015215980.1:0-1691 GCF_001447785.1 Gekko japonicus | reverse complement strand
GCTGAGATGATTTACTATGATACAAAATCTAAAATCTATTAAGCTTCTACTACATTTTATCTTACCCTTCAGTAGGGTTGCCAAGTACTCACCTCTCCTGGAGCGGGGGAGTCCCGGCTTGCTTCGGGAGCCTTCACACGTGTGCGCGCACCGCAAGCACATCACACGGAAGCTTACTCTGGGAGTCTTTGTGCACGCGTGCTGCAAGCACGTCACACGGAAGTGACGTAAGCATGTCCGGGACATTGGGGGCGGGGCCAAAATCATCCAAGGGAAAACGTGCTTTGGGGGTGGGGTTCCCCCCAGGCCTCGCGGGCGGGGGTTTCCCCACCCCCCTGGGGGACTTGGCAGCCCTACCCTTGAGAGTCCTGTGGACCTAAACTGAGGAAGGTAGTGATTTGATTAGACAAGGTCATTGAAACAAAGTTTTCTACTCTTAGATTGCCATCATCTTGTTCAGAGAAGAAAAATCAAGTCACAAGCATGACTAGAAAGCAACTGAGACAAATTCACAGTGGTTAGTGAAGGTTTTGTGGTGACGGCGGAAAGTGCCATCAAGCCACACTTGACTTATGGCAACCTTGTAGGGTTTTCAAGGCAAGAGACATTCAGAGGTCAATTGCCATTGCCTGCCTTCATGTCACAACCCTGGTATTCATTGGAGGTCTCTCTTCCAAAAACTAGCCAGGGCCAACCCTGATTAGCTTCCAAGATCTGATAATCCAGGTCAGGGCAACTATCCAGGTCAGGGCAACTGATTTTTTTTGGTGGTGTGGGGGTGCTGCTGTTGTTGCTGCTGTTGTCATCAACATCAAGTCTTAAACTCCAACAATTGCCATATGAATACCAGATGGACTAAGTGGTTTTCACCACTCTATTTCAACATTTACCAGAAAATGTTGGGTGTGATCTTTATTGAAATCATGTCTGTGCAGTTTGCCAATGTGTACATGCACCATTTTTTAATTTTTTACTTAGACTTTCCAAGCTATTAACGTGCATAGAGAGTCTATTATGCAGCTTGATTATCTTATGCATCAAAATGACAGATGTACAGCCACGATGACAGCATTACAGCTCTCTAGCACTAAGGGGCAATTAATCCCTTATGAATCAGAGGAGAGTTACTAGATCATGACAGGTCTTGGAAGTCTGTCAGCTTCTCTTGAATGAGGCCACCAGACTGTTAAGAGCAATACTGGTGTGCATCAGAAGTATTGACAATCTGTAAATCAACCAGTGGTTGGGAGGAAATAAAAATAAAATAGCCCAAAGGTATATTTAAAAATGATTAACTTAATGTTTTTTTAGATCATTCCAAGACAGTAGAAGATTTCTGTCCATAGAACCATTCTCAGTTCTGTAAAAAACTAAATTCATAAACTAATAAGAGTATTTGAGACACACTTCTCCCTGGTCTCAATGACTCTAACCACATTATTCTCTTTTCTCCTTGGGTCTCCATTGTAACATGAAAGTTATGCCCCAGAAATGATTTTATCTTTCTGTGGTCTTACTTTAATTGAGGCACACTATGACTACAGTTTCATTCACTGGGAAAGGGAAATCATGTTCAAAAGCTGTGAGAGAAAGAGAGGCATGTCAGACTTCATAGAAGTGGCAAGAAAGGACGTATAAGGAAATTGTCCTTCAGAGACGTCTTGTGGGGTTACAGGGCTCCATATGTTCAC
>NW_015215979.1:0-1530 GCF_001447785.1 Gekko japonicus | reverse complement strand
CTGACCTGTTACAGACAATACAAACGTTTGACATAGCATTACTATGTACATTTAAAAAAAATATAAACATTTTACTTAAATGCTCTTTTAAAGTGTAACTCATTCGGTTCTCTAGTTCTGAGGATGTGAGAGGATGGTGGCCTCCATGGGACACATGTGGGCTTGCCATAAAGACACTGAAAAGGGACTATCTGGCACCAGCAGGGGACCAGTTAATGGACATGGGAAAATGTGCAAAAAATCGGCATTTTTTTGTTAAAACAGGAGAGCTCAGGTTGCTAAAGAACTGGTGTTGTAAGGAAACATGATGTTTAGATAGCAAAATATTTGTTACTAATGTTAACATTCGTTATCCCCCCCCGATTCAGATTTCAGTTTCAATGGTGAGCTAGAAAATGTTTTTGTTTTTTTCAAAGACAGCCCAATATTAGAAATCCAGTTCGGGTACAATGGTAGCTGATTTGTATATACCTATTTGTATGCTCAAAAGCAAGAAATTGCAAGTAGATAAATAGGTACCACTTCGGTGGGGAAGGTAACAGCATTCCATGCACCTTGGTGTTTAGTCATGCCGGCCACATGACCACGGAAGCGTCTTTGGACAGCACTGGCTCTTCGGCTTGGAAACGGAGATGAGCACCACAACCCTAGAGTCGGGTTCTACTGGCTTTCGCTTTCGAGCAAGGGAAACCTTTACCTTTACCTATTTGTATATAGGGTTGAAAGTTTGTGGTTGCCCTCAGTCCAAAACTGTGGGGGAAAATTTTGTTCATGGAGCCTCTCTGCTTCCAGGGACATGGTCATGTATCCCACCAATCTCTTCAGCGAAATCTGAAGCCTTCCTCCAGCCTAAGGAATCTTCCTCCCGCAAAAGTGACTCTTTCAAAGCAAGGGCTGCCTCTTAAGTTGGAAGAAGGCTCTTGAGGCTGGAGGCTTTGCTTTAGGCTTTGCTGAGCAGAGAGGTAGGATACATGCCACAGGACATCATAGAAGGATAAAAGGAGATGGTGACTGTAACTATACAAATGATTTCATTTTACATGAAGTGAGCTTTGGCTCACAACAGCTTATACCGGAATAAATTTTGTCATTGGACTTCTGCCTTATTTTGCTGCAATGAACCAACACAGGGTCCGGTCACACGCAGAATTAGCTGCGCAATGGGGATGAATGCCAGGCGGATTTTACGGGTGCGATCACACGGGAACATCCGGCAAGTGTCCCGCACCCGTCGGCAACCCGTATCGCCCAGCTGAAGATGTGGAGTAAAAAGATACCTGGGAAAGTGCAGTATTTTCCGGAAAACACAGGGCATGGGCGGGTGTCGGATCGTGGAAGTGCTGGTGTTCCGTCGCATTCGGCACCCGTCTGCATCCCGTCTCACACCGGATGTTGTTTTTTAAAAACCCCGTGGTATGCGCACAAACATGGAACTCTTCACGCGCACAAACACATGCGTGATCGCGCCATGCCGCTTCTCCCCCCTTTTCCACGCTTCACTGTTGATGTGTGATCGGTGGCTGACAGCCT
>NW_015215978.1:0-1640 GCF_001447785.1 Gekko japonicus | reverse complement strand
TGTAAGGCAATTAACAATAAATAAAATAGTCCACTAAAATCTGTTTCACACTTGTTAAAGGTTCTACAGGAATTTGGTCAGCTTGCGGGGTTTAAAATAAATAAGGCGAAGACAAAAATATTAACAAAGAACTGTGACTTTAATACAGACCAAAAGCTGCAGGAAACTACGAACTTTGGAGTAGAGAAAAAAATAAAATATTTGGGCATAAACATATCGAATAGAACAAGTATGCTAGTTAAAGAAAATTATGAAAAATTATTAAGTTTGATCCAGATTGATCTTGAAAAATGGTCCAATTTACAACTCTCTTTGATGGCCAGGGTGGTGACGGTCAAGATGACCATACTTCCCGGGGTGTTATTTTTGTCTCAGAATATACCGGTACTTAAAAATTATAAGGTTATTGGAAAGTTAGACAAATTAGTAGCTGATTTTATTTGGGGGAGGGAAATCGAGAATAAAACGTCAGCATTTACAAGAAAAAATTCAAAAAGGTGGATTGGCAATGCCAGACTGGCGTCTCTATTATCAGGCAGCAGCATTGACGTGGTTACGAGAGTGGATGCTTCTCAAAAATCATAGGATTCTAAGTAGAGGGTCATAATTTAATGCTAGGGTGGCACTCTTTTATGGGTTATGCCAAATTTGAATCACACTCGTATTTTAAGCAACACCAGATAAGGGCAAGTTTAATAAAAGTTTGGGCTGAAATAAAAGCCATACTATATAAAAAAATCCCAAAGTGGATTGCCCCATTGGAAGCAATATCTTTGCCTAGTTTAATGACTGATATGAGAACCTTGAGCTATGATGTTCTGCTACACAAGAATAATGAATTAAAATCGCAAGAAACCCGACAATCCCAACAGATCCAGTTGTCTTGGTGGGAGAGAAATCAACTAATATCTAAGTACAAAACAGATAAGCAAGTAGACGTTAATTTAAGTATGTCTGAACTGGATAAGATATTATTAGGTTCAGAGGCTAAAATGATACGGAAGATATATTCTTTCTTGTTAGATTGTAAGACGACTGATAAGTATAATAATACATTGATGACTGTGTGGTCCAGCAATATAGGGAAAAATATTGATTCAGACAAATGGGAGGGGATATGGCAGAACGTGAGATGGCTTAAGGCCGTACCATTAAAAGAAAATGTCTTTAAGGTATGTCATCGTTGGCACAGGGCACCTGTTAGGTTAGCGCGCTTCTACCCAGGAGTTAGTAATATGTGCTGGAAGTGCAAATCTCATGTAGGATCCTTTTATCATGTATGGTGGACCTGTAACGTGGTAAAAAGATATCGGACGGAGGTTCATACGATAACAACGCAGGCAACGAAGTTACAGGTACCACTAGACCCTGAAATATTTTTATTAATGATATTACCGGAAAAATGAAGTAAGGGTGAAAAATAGGTAGGTATTGGAAGAATGAAAAGATACCAGATAGATGGGACATTATTAACAAAGTTATTGAGGTGATTGAAATGGATAACTTGACGCAAAAAATTCATGGAAATATGAATTCAGTTTTTCAAAAAATCTGGTCAAATGTATAAGATTGGATTGAAATGAATATTTAATCAACTCAAATAATTTGGATAAATGCAAAATTAGTCTAGTTAGTTATGT
>NW_015215977.1:0-1679 GCF_001447785.1 Gekko japonicus | reverse complement strand
ATCTGGCCCTCAGAACAAATGAGCTCAACGCCCCTAGCATAGTCTTTCTGTTGCCATCTTCTGCCATCATGTGAAAAAAAATGGTTTGCTTTGTTTGGCATTCCCTCAGGGATTCTCCCATTTCTGATCAATGTTTTACCTGCTGTTTTTATGTCTCTGTACATATTTTAGCTCTGATTTTAATTGTTTTAGTGATGTATGCATTTGGGGGGGAGGGCTAATTTTAATGGTTTTAAAATGTGATTTTATCACATATGTTTTAATTTGTTAGCTGCCTTAGTGGCCCTTGTGAGGGCAGAAAGGTGGGGGATAAATTTTATATTTAAAAACCCAATAAAATAGTACCACTTAATAAAGGGTGATGGAGTGGACCAAGTGGTTACCTTGCAAATATGGAGGAGAGAGCTCCATATCTGAAGGCAGATGACGAAGCCTGAGATCTGGTGGACTGGGCTGTACCTGGATGACTGCTTCCTTGTTGCATCCAGGAATGAAGAATACAATACATCAAGGTATCGTCTGAGTGAAGACCTTACAGCTTTTTTTGGACTTCTGAAGGGTTTCATGTAATGTAAATAAAAAGAGAGAGCATGATGGCCATCTAGAGAGTGTAATGACTTATCTTTGTCATCCTCAGACAGAGGGGAAAAGACAGGGAATACTATGTCTTGATTCAGGTAGAAGGAGGAGACCATCATGGGGAGAATGAGAAGACTGGGGCAAAGTACAACTTTTTTTTTATAGAACATGAGGAAAGCAGGGTCCGACCAGAGTGCTTTAATGTTGCTCACCCTTCAACAGGCCTGTAGCTAGGAATTTCTAAGTTGGGGGGCATTTAAATTTCTCAGGGGGCACTTAGCCAATTTAGATAATTTAATTATTTCTCCTGGGCAACCCCCTCCCTCAAGCCCCCTCCCTGGATCTCCAATGCAGCCAGCATCCCCTGGCCTCCTCTCTCTCTGGCATCCCCCTGCCTGTTTCCAACCACCTGGCTCTCCCTTCCCTCCGTAGGGTGGGACTGGGAGATCAAATGAGCCCGCTTGGCTCTCTCACTGCTCTTGGCCAGCAGTTTCTGTCTCCTGCTCCTCCTCCTCTTGGTCAAGGAGGTTTTGGCTGAAAGAGAATGGGTGGCCATAGGTTCAAAGGGTTTGGGCATGAGTTTTGAGAGAGCTTGGAAATGGAGATGAGCACCACAACACTAGAGTCGGATTCGACTGGCTTTTGAGCAAGGGAAACCTTTACCTTACCTTTGAGAAAACTAAAAAAGATACCACTGTGCAATGAGGACAATAGGGGGGAGTAAAGATTAGCCAATCCCATGAGGAAGGATTTAGATTCAGCTTGTGTGAAGACAGACTTTCAGCAACATGAACCCTGACCACAGAATTATCTAGGCCTTTATCTTTCAGAGTAACTGGATTAAAAAAAATCTATGAAAGAGACCAAATTGTGGGGTCTTTCCCTGCTATAGTACACCAGGCAAGAAACCTTTCCCATTTAAATTGGTAAAACCTTCTGGTGGAAGGGTTTCTAGACTCTAGCAAAAAAAAAAATGTACTGGCTGGGAGAAAGTAAAGGCAGGAGTTGAATGACCCAGGTTGTGGAGACTGTGGTGTAGGACTTCCCCATATTGCAGGAGATCTGTGATTTATGCTGGTGTAATATTGTAATAAATGACT
>NW_015215976.1:0-1668 GCF_001447785.1 Gekko japonicus | reverse complement strand
TGGGCAGGTTGATAACTTTTAAGCAACTTGCTGTTTCTTAGGTTAGGTAGGGTTCTGACAGAGATTGTTCCACCTCTGTTATACTTGACCTGTAATTTGTCATATTTTACTAAAAAGAACAAAGTAGATTGCAAGAGTCTCCCCCCCAGTGCTGGTATGTTTTCTAAGGCTCAGTGCAGAGTGACAGTTCGAGGCCATATCTACCAATATAGTAGACCAGAGGCCAGGTCTACCAGTATAGTGGACAGGGGTGGGTAGACCTGTTCTCCAGAAGCCGGGTCTACTAATATATAGTGGAAAGGGGAGGGTAGACCTGTTCTCTGGGGGCCAGATCTTCCAATATAGTGGAAAGGGGCAGGTAGACTTATTTTCACATGTGGTGGCTTTATGATAAAGCAACAAAATATTGGTAGAAGATACAATCAATAATACAAGAAATAATAAAGAAAGAAGTACCCCTTAAACCAGAGCTATTCTTACTAAATATTATCCCAGAGATGTACAACAAACAAGAAAAACACCAGATTATACATATAGTGACCATGGCGAGGATTTTATTAAGGGAAGAATTTATGCAGAAATTATTAGATATAGCTGAAATGGACAAATTAACAACCCTGTTAAAAGAAAAGGGTGAAGATACTTTTGAAGAATTATGGTCAAGATTCTATGAGTGGTTGGGCTAAAGAAACAATTTGTTATGTAGACTCAAGGTGTTTTATTTGAACTGTAAACTGTTGGGAGATTCTCTGTATTTTCAAGAGTTTTGTCAAATATGTCATTTGTTGTGTATGTAGAAAACCCCTTAAATAAACTTTTTTTAAAAGTCCTAACTCTATTAGCATTATGCTCCACTAGGTGGTGAGCTAGACTTATTTGGGGAGGCCTGAGAGTGCTCTGAATGAGCTGTGACTGATCCAAGGCTACCCAGCTGGCTTCATGTGGAGGGGTGCGGAACTGAACCTGGTTCTCCAGATTAGAATTCATCACTCTTAACCACTAGGCCACTCTGGCTCTCTACTCCATTGGCTGCCATCAACTACTGGGTTCAATTCAAGGTTTTTGCTATCACATATAAAGCCCTTCGTGGCCTTCAACCCTCATATCTGCAGGGCCATCTGTCCCTCCCATGCCCCACCATGCCAACTTTGCTCACCTGAACAGGGCCTGCTGTTGGTACCACTCTGCAAGTGGCAAGTTCAACAACGGCCCGTACACATGTTCTCTGTAGTGGCCCCTACTTTGAGGAATGCCCTGCATGAAGTGATCAGGAAGGCTCCTGTGTTTCCAGCACTTTGCAAACAGTGTAAAACAGAATTATTCAGGAAGGCATTTGTGTAAAGATCATAGGGCTATATTATAATAGAATGGTTAAGGAGATGTTTCAATGAGGGAGTGGATCTGTGGACTTTACTACTGTGTATAGTATGTGCTACCTATTGCTATATGCTCTCAGTTCTCAATGCTCATGTTCTCAATTCATTGTATTTCTATTTACCATTTACTGCTTGTTTAACAGATCATGTTTAATACAGATCATGTTTAATACTTATGCTTTGTGTCAGATTTCTGCAATCCCAGGCCCCTTACATTGCTTATTAGATTCTGAGTCATCCTATGGATTCCACTGACTCACACAGTGTAATCTACCTTGAGTCTCAGTGAGAA
>NW_015215975.1:0-1674 GCF_001447785.1 Gekko japonicus | reverse complement strand
AGGACTTCCTTTTATCAGTTCTAAGCTTAATGCTCAGTCATTTCATTGGGTGCCCACAAGTTCTTTTATGGTGAGAAAGGGACTTCTTTGTCTGCCTTCTCTATCCCAGGCATAATTCTGTAAACCTCTACCATGTCATCCCTCCATGGTCATTTCTCCAAGCGAAATCTCCAGGAATTTCTTAGGCTGGTTTTGGCAACCTTGCATATGTGACTGGCTGGCAATTTATGAGACTGGCTGGCCTTTGCCAGGCCATCATCTTGACAGGTACTTGACCACGCCAGTCTGTGATACCAGATCAGGGGGCACTGCCCCCATTGGCCCCTTGGTTCTATTGTTATTTGTTCCCTCCACTCTGTCCTATCACCACCACCACCCCTCAATCCCTCTAACACATAGCCGGTTTCCTCTCCCTCTCCTGCACCAAACCAACCTTTCTTTTTTTCCACTGCATCTGCACCAATTTTTGCCATTCGATGAACGTGCCATCCCTTTCTGAGCTGAAATAAAGACAGCTAGAAGTCCTTTAATGCATCAGTAACTGCTGGGTTGGACTGTTTAAGAGTGCAACTGGGGAAATCTAATGTGTCAACAACCACACATACGCTCCCTGTAAACTATTCCCTGCATAATGCCCCCTACTTACTAAATTTGTATGTCCAGGAGTTTATGTGAGGAGCATATTCAACTATTCAATTCCCATACTGGCCATGTGAAATGGTGAAGCCTAGCAGCAGCGCTGGTTATCATTTGCTTTGCCTGGTCATAGTTAGAATGTTTATGAACATCCAGAGACATCGCAGCAGCTTACAGAGAGATGATTAGTTCTGTTATAGCCTGTAATATGCTGAACTGGGTCTGATAGCACCCTCTTTGCAGTAGGTATAGAAAGACTACCATTTTGATTTGGAGTCAGCTCACTCTTACCGAGAATTTGGCCAAGAATTCACCTAGGTCCTGAAGAGACCCAGCCCGTTCCTTCCTGCCAGCCTTCCAGATCCACCCCACATCCAGCTAGTTACACTCAAAGACTCACTGGTTCAGCACATGTCCTGCTCACTGGGCACGGGTCAGTTGTTTGGTAAGCTGAGCAAATGACGATATGTTGAGTGTTCACAGTGCCACTGCTTTCACACATACCTAGACAGCTTGTCACAGCTGCTCTACCTCACCCCTATCACCGGTCTGCAGCTACCACCTCCCATTTTAAAAGGCTCAAAGTAAAAAGAGGGGGGGGTTTAAGTTTACAGCGTGGGAGTTTACTACTTAGGTGTCTTTGTGTGTCTTTGGAGTCTGCCCATGTATCCCAGATAATTCTTTGCCATTCCTTCAATGATCCCTCCTTCCTAACCAATGTTTTAATTGCTGCTTTTATGTTTTCTGTGTACTTGAACTGGTTTTTATTGTTTTAATGTCATGTGTTTGGGAGGGCGGGATGGTCTTAGTGGTTTTGTAATGTGATTTTATCATGTATGTTTTAAATTGTTAGCCACCGTGGTGGCCCTTGTAAGGCAGAAAGGTAGGATACAATTTTTGCAAATTAATAGTAATGATAACAACTAATAACAATAATAACAATCATCATCATCTTGCAGTCAGTTCTTGAATAAATGCTGCTGAGTGGGCCAGGGCCAGAAGTTGGCAGTTCGTCTTATGTGATGCATCAGTCATTTA
>NW_015215974.1:0-1688 GCF_001447785.1 Gekko japonicus | reverse complement strand
GGGGAAAGGGCGCCTCTTGGTCCACCCCCGTCTACCCTGGAGAGGAGCCCCCTTTCTTCCAATGCCTCGCCTCCCCACGCCCAGGGAAGGCGCCTGCGCTCTCCGCCCGGAGGAAGCTGCTGCAGGGAGGAGAGGGAGCCCTACCCTCCGGGGCCGTGGGTGGGGCGGCTGCAGGGCCCTGAAGGAGAGGGGGGCTTTCCCCTCCACCCCCTTGCAAGGAGCCCCTCCGGTGGCCACCAGCAGCACTCATCCCCGTCCCTCCCCTCGACGCATTTGCACCACCTGGACTTTGCACCGAGCTTCCGAGTCCGGCTTGGGGGAGGGGGGGCATCCCGGACTCAGAGGCCCCGCCTGCTTGGCTTCTTGCAGAGGAGGGTTAGAGGGGGCGGGTTGCAAAGGCTTCGGGCCCTCCGTCGTGGAGAAGAGAGCCTCGTGGCCGGCACCAGGCCCAAACTGCAGGATCTGGTGAGCGCTGGGAATTGGGGAGGGGGATGCAAGGCTGCGAAAGGAGATCCGAAGAGCGGGCGGAGGGCGAGCAGCACTTTCCAGGGCGGCCTTTGCTTGTTCGAAGAGGGTGGTTGAATCCTGGATGGTGTCTATAAAGTCCTGAGGCTGAAGCGAAAACTGGGTCCTTCGCCGGACCACGTGTTGGCCCAAGCACATGCGCGGACTTCCCTGGGTACATAATCGCCCGGACCACTGTTGGCCCGAACACGTGCGCGGACTTCCCTGGGTACACAAGAGTGTCTGAGTCCTCTTTCCTGCTTTCAAAGACTATGCTCCATATTAAGGAGACACAAATATGGATGTGTGATGCCTTGGAGCGCATGAGGCAGGCAAGCGGGGGGGGGGGACCTCACTGCTGGCCACATGTGAGTGAGCTCCTCCCACCCCGCTCTGCCCCCAACGCTCCCCACAAAAGAATCTCTGGCTACGGGGGTGCCTAGGAAGGCCGGGGAGTGGAAGCAGCCCCTGTGCCCACCCAGGGACTCCCCTCTAAGGGGCAGGGAGGGGAGGGGCTTCCTGTGGGGGCCACACCCCCTGGGATCCGCCTCCCACAGACACAGGGCCAGGAGGAACCAGTGGCACATGGGGGCATACATCACGGGTGAGAACCGTGGCATGAGTGATGTCGACACACCAGGGAGTTGGGCTCCTCACCTGGGTGCTTGGGCAGAGTTCTTGCTGAACACTTCAGGCCCATTGAAGAGAGGCATGGAATGGCAAAGGCTCACCAGTCCCTCTTGTCCTTTGGGGGATCCGGTTTACCTCAAGAATTAGCCCCTAGGACAGATGGAGCCAAAGGAATGAGAGACTAACACCTCTAAAAAGCTAGAGACACCCAAATAACCAAGGCAGCATTTTTAAAGTACCTTTGTATATAAATAGAAAAACGATATGAGCATATGAAGGTTCCTGATGTTTGTTGGTGTATCTCCATTCTCATCTTTTCCGTGCAACATGTCACTGTCTGTGTCTCTCGTTCCCCCCAGAGAGAAGCCTCTCTTCATGGCCACGTGAATTCAGGCCTCTTTCTACGGATGGTGGTGACTCAACAGAAGGGGCAGGAGATGGAGGAGCAGGACCCAGGAGGACCCGGAACTGGCAAGACAGCAAGCAAAGGCCCCCTTCTCCAAGTTGGGAGTGGCGTTGCATTTCGGGAAAGAGCTGTGCCAGAGACCCTGACT
>NW_015215973.1:0-1807 GCF_001447785.1 Gekko japonicus | reverse complement strand
CTGTGCAATGTTAACATTTGCATTAAAAGTGGACTGCCTCTTCAGCACAGAGTGGAAGTTTTAAAAAGTGACTCTTGAGCATTCTCCTCTGTTATTTTCTTTGTTTGTCTCAGGAAACTACCTGAAAGTGCACCAGGAAACACGGCGAGGCCCTGGACCACATTTTAAGAACCACAGATGCCAGAACTGGAAACTCCATAAGATCTGTGAGATTCACCCTTGAGGAGATGAGAGAATTACCAAAAACAAAGCACTGTCTGTAGAAAAGGCAGGATAAGCCAGAGGGATAGATCCAAAAAAGCAGGAAAAGCAGGTGCAAGATGAGGTGCAACCCTCATGAAGAGAGTTGTGGCTCACTGGTAGAGTACCTGCTTGGCATCCAGAAGGTCCCAGGTTCAATCTCTGGCATCTCTAGGTAAAAGGATCAGATCATAGGATGATGTGAAAGACCTCTGCCTGAGACCATGCAGACGTGCTGCTGCCAGTCTGAGTAGGCAATACTGACCTTGATGGACTTAAGGTCTGATTCAGTAGAAGGCAACTTCACGTGTTCATATTGAATTTTGACCTGTATCTCCCCACTTCATTTCACTTTTCTCCTGTGTGAATCAAACATGTGAACCTGCATTTTCATGTATTTTTTCCTGTTTTCTCACACCACAGTATTTTCCCATTAAAAGTATACATTTGCCTACGTTATTGGTACGTCAATAAATTGGCATGATATGTTGCAAATGTACAATATGTGTAAATGGCACATGTCGTGCACAAGAATATCAGGAATGCTTTCCCTATTACCCTTCCCTTTTCTCTTTTCCATCATCTTTGTTACATATTAAAATAAATAATGAAATAAAATAATGAGTTTCAATCCTGCTGGGGGGCAGACAAGGGGAGAAATTTGCACAGCTTGTCACTCTTTTCTAGCGAAGAAGGAGAAGGAGGAGGAGAAGGAGAAGGAGAAGGAGAAGTTGGTTTTATACAACACTCTTCACTACCTGAAAGAGAGCAGCTTACAATAGCCTTCCCTTACACTCCCCACAATAGACACCCTGTGAGGTAGGTGGGGCTAAGAGAGCTCTGAGACAACAGTGACTGACCCAAGGTTGCCCAGCAGGCTGCATGTAGAGGAGTGGAAAGTCAAACCCAGTTATCCAGATTAGAGTCTGCCACTCTTAACCACTACTAAGCCCAGCAGAAACTCATTAGCATAATAGGCCACACCCTGACACCACAGCTCATTAGCATATTAGGCCCAGCCCCCTGTTGCCAGAAGTGTGGTCATCCTGCCACACCCACCTTTTGCTTCTTATTCTGTTTAACTTGTTTGTTGTCAAAACCCAGGGCCTTTTTTTGTAGCAGGGACTCCTGTGCATGTTAGGCCACACACGCCTACTGTAGCCAATCCTAATGAGATTCTGCTGTTGGGTGTGGCCTATTATGCTAATGAGTTCCTGCTGGGTGTGGCCAACTCAGGAGCCAGCCGGAACTCCGTTCCTGTGCGTTCCTGCCCAAAAAGAGCCCTGGCAGCCTTTCATGATCCATTTTGCCTGCCAGCCTGATATGATGGATATCCATGGGTCCATCCCACCTAAGACTGCAATTTCTCTGCTTTCCCATGGCTGCTCCTTCCCCTCTCCAAGCCATCAACTCAAAGCACCCAATGAAAAACAAAACTTACAAGAACCTACTCTCCTTGGTTGTCTCAGTCCTGCCAGGTGGTGAGAAGAAAGCTCCAAGGCTTGTCTATCTAATATTCAGGCTTCGCTGACTTCATCACGGAATATTTATTTATTTATTTATTATT
>NW_015215972.1:0-1676 GCF_001447785.1 Gekko japonicus | reverse complement strand
ACATCAGCAGGGGCAGGCATGACAACTACGTGATCACACGCAACTGTGGCTGAATCATTTTGGGGGGGGGTTGCCATGTGTTTCTGGTGCGTTTCAGTGAGGGATCAATGACTCACATCTCCGCAGTGAGTGCTTCCTATGCAGTGTGCGATGATGCGCATGGCGAAATGGGGGGGGCAATGGCATGGAGTCGGGATGGCCTGATCAGACCATCCTGACACCATGGGAGTGGGCTGGAGCAATCACACAGGAGAAAGTCCATCCGTGGCCCATAGCAACCCGTTTGCTACCAGACTTTCCCTAGTGTCTTTCTACCCCGCTTCTGCGGCAGATCAAAATGGGTTGCCGACAGATGCAGGATGCTTGGCAGATGTTCCCGTGTGATCGCACCCTTAAAATCCACCTGGCATTCACGCCTGTGGTCTGGCTAATTCTGCGTGTGACCGCAGCCTCAGAGTGGTTTGCAATCCCTTTCCATTCCCCTCCCCACAACAGACCCCCTGTGAGGTAGGTGGGGCTGAGAGAGCTCTCTCAAGAACTGCACTTGAGACAACAGCTCTGAGAGAACTTAAGAAGAAGAGATTGGATATATATCCCACCCTTCACTACCCAAAGGAGTCTCAGAGTGGCTTACAATCTTCTTTCCCTCCCCACAACAGACTCCCTGTGAGGTAGGTGGGGCTGAGAGAGCTGTCTCGAGGACTGCCCTTGAGAGAACTTATGACCGGCTCAAGGTTACACCAGCAGCTGCATGTGAAAGAGTAGGGAATAAAACCTGGTTCCACGTGATTCAAGCTTATCATGTGGCTTTTTTTTTCTGGGGGAATGCACCGGAACAGAGTTCCAGAACCTTTTTGAGTATATTCTTTTAAAAATGTTTTAAAGTTTGTGAATTTTCAGTATACAGATCGAAAACTTCACTTCCCTCCTGAGAGTTCCGGCACCTCTTTTTTTAAAAAAGGGGAAGAAAAGCCCTGCTACTTCCTATAGGTGTGTTGTCTCTCCCCAAAGTTCTACATGCTGCTCCAGAAGTGTATAATTTGCAGGGTTGCCCCCTCCAATGAAATATGTATTCAGCTCTTTTGTCATGTTAAAACAAAACAAAACATGATTTGGGATCATTACTATCAGAATTTAAACTCAGCGTATCCGGAAATTAATCTGAGGGTTGTTTCAGTTGGTTTCAAGAGGAAACACATGTTTTTGGAAGGCATTCCCTCAACGTGATGAAATCCTCAGGAACTGTAGAGCTAGAACTCAGGGGCGTCCAAGGAAGCTGATTCAGGATGGACAAATGGGAATGCTGCTTTACACAGAGAGTGATTAAAATGTGGAATCCACTGCCAGAGGATGTAGTGATGGCCACCGGAATAAACAGCTTTCAAAGGGGATTAGATAGATTCATGGAGGATCAGTCTATCAATGGCTACCAGCCATGGTGACTGAGGGAAACCTCCATACTCAGAGGCATTGAGGGGGTGCTTTCAACTGTGTCATATATGCGACTCCAACATGTATGTGGTGTGCTTTTGTTAATGTACCAATTACATTGATGTATTCTGGATTCACAATGGATCCCTCTCGATTGCAATTAGTTCTCCAGTTTGATTGATGTAGTTGGACCCTGGTTTCATTGTAGAAGCCTTATTATATAGGCTTCCATGTGTTCTACTCTA
>NW_015215971.1:0-1800 GCF_001447785.1 Gekko japonicus | reverse complement strand
TAGTGGCAGGACTTGCTTTCAGGGGCAGAAAACTTACGGCGCAATGAGAGGGGCGTGCAGATGCGAGCTTCACAGCAGCCCCTAAAAGCCACCCAAGCCATGAGACACGCGTTATAGAAGGGGCCACAACGCCAAGAGGCCACCTCGGGCCTCAAAAAGGTCGCGCCGAACCCCGCAACAAGTATCTGCATTCCCCCAAAGGGCGCGGGTGGCCGTAGGGCTCCGTAGGAAACCTGCAAACTGGCCCAGGCTTCTTTGCAAAAGTCCCGGCGAGCTTAAAGAGCCCCAGACCGCAAGGGAGCTTGGGGGACTCTTCCCGAGTTGCAACGCGCTCCCAGAGTAGGCGCCGCCGGCTCGCCAGTCGCTGCCTTCCCTTCCCACCCACCCACGTACATACCCGCCATGTGCCCAGCCCGAAGATGGGCATTTTCGCCTTGGTGCTCAGCGCCACATACGCTGCCATGCTGCTCCGGCCGGACTCCGTGGGAGCAACCTCGGCCCGCCCGCCCGGCTCCTCCCCGGATAGGCGCCTCGCTGGTTGGTTGCAGGCGAAGGAAAAGTCAGCCGGGGTTGACAAGCGGGCGGGAGAGGCTGAGCGCGCGGGCCAAGCGCCAAGCCTGGCGGGGCTAGGGAGTCCAGTGCTCCCTCTAAGCTGTGGAGTCCGGTGAGCAAAAATTCTACTTGGTGAGCTGCTGGACATAAAACTGCGCGCTTTGGCCGCTGCATAAATTAGTTTGCTCCCGAGCCCTCCTTCCTGAGCTAAGACAAAAATGTGAAGCCGGAGGCTAAAAAAAACTGTGAGCTGGCTCACACTAACTCAGCTTAGAGGGAACACTGCTAGGGACTTGTCCACACGACCGTGTTTCCCGCAGCTCGTGGCTTGGGATTGCAAAAATGGAAGTTGGCCGAAGCGACAGAGAAGCGCCGGAGAACAAAGGTTGAGTCCAGGGGCCCCTTTAAGACCAACGAAGTGTTAAGTTTTCCTGTGTACTCTGCCCGCTTCTCCAGATGGGTGTTAACTGCGCAAAAGTGGATCCGCGGGTTCATAAAGGGGCTTCTCTCCCGCTTCCCCGAATGAGCTCAGTGGCTGTCAAGTTTTTATTTGCGGCACATCATATCTGAGAATATGATGTATTCGATTAGATCACTATACATTGTGGGGCATAACTGCAGGTAAATACAGATGGGTGGATGGATGAGTTCTGATGAATCAGCACAAGACAAGCAAACCACAAAAGATCTGAAGCTCTGTCAAGTAGGATCCTCTTAGGATACTTTACTTTTCACTGCACAGTGCCCTTTTACTATCTGTACTGTGTTTATTTTGTTAATAAAATTTAAAAATTAAAAAGAGGGTCCTACTTGCAATAAGCTAGACAAGGCAGCATAGACCACAGTGCCTACTCATACCATCCATGTAAGTCTGAGAACTATTCTGTACCACACAACCCTATTACCTAGGGTCGCCAACAATGCTCCCTTTGGAGTCTTGTGAGCAAAAATACTACTTTGTGAACCATTGGCATTAAAGTTCCAGGCACGCGATTTGGCTGCTGCATAAATGCAAGTGGATTGGCCGCTGCATAAATGAGATTGCTCTGGAGCCATCCCTCCTAAGACAAAAATGTGTGAGGCAGAGGCTAAAAAACTGTGAGCTAGCTCACACTAACTCAGCTTAGAGGGAACAGCGGCCACCAACCTCCAGGAAACACCTGGACACTTCCCACTTACAGTTGACCCCCAGACTGCGGAGGTCAGTTCCCTTTGTTGTAGATGGCTGCTTTGGAGGGTGGGCTCTGT
>NW_015215970.1:0-1646 GCF_001447785.1 Gekko japonicus | reverse complement strand
TGTTAGACAGATCATGGTGATCTAAATGAGAGTCAGAGATCATATGACTGGACGTGTTGCATCAGCCTGCAGGAGGTGCTTCAGTGACTCAGCATCTCTGTGCTGATTGGATACTTGGACTACTTCACGTGTATATAAGTCTGTGCTGTATATACCACTGTATGACAGTATGGAATTAGGTTGCTTGGCGAAGCACTTTGTCAGTGGAAACTGAGAATACATGGACTGTGTATATAATGTAAATAAAAGTGTAAATGGCACCAACCTACCCTGGTGTGCACAACTTCTATATGCAACACTCACTAAAAGAACAGGATATATGTCACCAGCCATCATTGCTCACAATACCGTCAGTTCATGGCCACCTGAGGAGCATTGTGTGTGCCTGACGTGGGCTTTGAAGGCACACTGTCAAGGGGCCTCATTGCCTTGATGAGACAATTGCATCAGCCCTCACTGCGCTGCCTTGCCTCCACTGGCGGCTCTAGCTGTGCTCCTTCTGAGCCAGGTTGCACATTTCTTTATTTCATGAACTCTGTTTTCAAGGCTCGAACAGTCCATAACGCATGACGAAATTTGGTTCATCGGCTGGTTCATTCCCATCCCTACTTGAGATCAGGGGATGTGAAGGACTGTCTTCTCCCATATGTTCCTGCCTGGAAATTAAGATCTCAGGGAGAGGCCCTCCTGACAAGCTCATTTGGTGGGTCCACAAGAGAGGATCTTTTCAGTGGCAACCCCATGAATGTGGAACTATATCCTCTGGGAGGTGCAAATGGCCCCTTCTCATTCAATCTTTAGGAAGCATTGAATTAAAGCAGTCCTAATTCATGATTTTAATTTTTGGTTTTATGTTTTTATGTAATCGGTTTTATATATTGTATTAGTATTGGAAACTGTCTTCAGCTTCCATGCTAAAGTTCATGAAAGTTTACATCAAATGTCTACTATCTCAAGTTGAAAAAAACCTAGTTTTTGTTGTTTCAAATTAACCAAAAAACGTGTAGCTTTGTAAATTAATCATGGTGAATCTACACACACACACACAAAACCAGTCTTCCTCACACCAACGTATATTTTCACATTCTGGGTGTGAAACATGGTGACCTCTCACACAACAAACAAAAATTATGGTACACTTTTTTACCACTAGATATATGGGGAATTTGGCTTAGAGTACAAATATACACCATATCCAATATCCTTTTTTAAAAGGTGGTGTGAGGGTTAAACCCTAAGAACACTGTAAGGTTGTAGTTGCTACCCCAGTTGTACTTGTTTGGCAGAATGGATTGCTAAGTGTCTCTAGAACCTTTCCCTCTTTGGACATTGTCACCTGTACAGTAGTAAACAATGTCCCTACAGAACAGCCACATCACTCAAATTACTGTCTAGTTTAAAAAGTAACCAGCCATCCAAACAAACAAAAAACCCTGAAGTAGAAAATAACCCAGGATGTCTATGTTAGTGTTTTGTACCCCATGAGTTTATTATTCAGGGAGCCACTTTTAAGTTCTCTAGAGAGATACAACCCTTCATGACAACTGGAAATCCTTCCAGACAAGATGGAGGATTTTTGGTTATGAGGAACATAACTAGCATACACAAACTAAAATGCATAGATCCTTTACCTTGGATGTCCTGGG
>NW_015215969.1:0-1680 GCF_001447785.1 Gekko japonicus | reverse complement strand
TCTTATGTTCTTATGTTCTTATACAGATCCTCATGGCCTACAGTGAACCAATCTGTTGCAATGCAGATACATTTGCCTGCTAGTTTTATACCACAGGGCCCAAATCTCACATGAATCTTAGCTGTTGTGTGGTACCATGATACCTGCTGTTCACCTACCCTGAATATGAGGCCTCTGTCTGACATATACCACTCAGTGGCTGCGGTCACACGGAGCATTAGGCACGCTAGAGAGACGGAAGATAGGCGGATTTTCCAGGCGCGATCTCACCGCCACATCTGGGAAGCGTAGAGCTCCCGTGGCGAACCCGAGGCTTCCCGCCGAAGATGCACGGTTAAAAACGAGTACCTCGGAGGTACTAGTTTCCGGTAACTGCGGGGAAAGGGCGGGCGTCTATTTGGCAAAGAGTGATGGGGCCAGATGCCATGTTTTTTAATGTTGAAGGCTTTTGCATGATTTGTAATCATCAGCTATATGAGGTGTACACACACTTTTCTAGGGAGAGAAGTGGGGAAATCCCTGTTCTTTATATTAGGGCAGCTAAACCAAAAATCTTGTATATTGGGTTAAAAGTATGAAGGATGACAATATTGTACTTTGAGCCACAGTAAACATTTTTATATGGATCTCAATAAGCAATACCCCTATTAGTAGGAGAGTGAACAATGTATACATTTTTCCTCAAAGTTTTATGCTCATTCTATGTGGGGCTGCCCTTGAAGGCAACTCTGAGGCTACAACTACAATAAACATCTTATTAAAAATATCTGAAGCAGGAAACCAGGCAGAGAAGCAGTTGGGCCTTTGGATGGCAAAGGAATAAAGGGATTGCTAAAGAAAGATGGGGAGATGGCAGAGAAACTCAATAATTTTTTTGCTTCTGTGTTCACTGTGGAAAATGTGGAGCACACACCCATGCCACAGCTCCTATTCTCAGGAAGGGAGTCTAAAGAACTGAACCAAAATGAGGTGACCAAAGATGAAGTTCTAGACCTATTGGGGAAACTAAAAAACTGATTAAGTCTCCAGGTCCTGATGGCATATACCCAAGACTTCTTAGGGAACTCAAAGGTGAGACAGTTAATCTAGTAACCCATGTATGTAACCTATCACTATATTCAGCCACTGTACCAGACTGGAGAGTAGCAAACGTTACACTAGTTTTTAAAAAGGGGCCTAGAGTGGGACCAGGAAATTACAGGCCAGTCAGCCGAATTTCTGACCCAGGCAAATTAGTAGAAACTGTAATTAAGGTATCCTTTTTAGGCACACAAAGGACCAAAGTCCGCTGAAGGAAAATCAGTGTGGGTTCTACAAAGGGAAGTCCTGTCTCACCAACCTTTTGGAAGTCTTTGAGAAAGAAAACAAGCATTTATATACTTGAACTTTCAAAAGGCTTTTGACAAGGTACCTCACAAAAGATTCCTGAATACACTTAGCAGTCATGGGTAACAGGACAGATTCTCTTTCTAGATTAAAAATGGGTTAAATGACAGGAAGCAAAGAGTAGAAATCAATGGACAGTTCTCATAACAGAGGGAAGTAATCAGGGGGGTCCCACAGGGATCTGTATTGGGGCCAGTACTATTTAATTGATTCATAAATTATCTGGAACTAGGTGTGAGTAGTGCAATGGCCAGGTTTGCAGATGACAAAATTACTCAGGATGGTGAAAACCAA
>NW_015215968.1:0-1591 GCF_001447785.1 Gekko japonicus | reverse complement strand
ATGTACCACATGGGCAAGTCGCCATACAGACAGTTAACTGTGAAATGCACATCATCAATATCAACATCCCTATCCATTCAAGAAGCCTCAACCAAGACACTGATGTGATGGTATTTAACCCCGACTAGGCTGACCCACTTATACCCACAAACCTCTTCCCAATGATGGAAAATATGCGGTAAAAGAGCTGACTACATACACACTTGGTGGAGTTGTATTAAAATTCAACAATTTTGGAAACAAATCTTAGTATACATTGAGCTTCTTACCGGATATGCCATTCCAATGGATCTAACTTTATTACTGCTCAATCTATGGCCATCAGGAAACTACTCCTCAAATGCTAAAAAATTAATTAACATCTTGCTTACTGCAGCCAAAGTCGTCATTGCAAAAAAATGGAAGGACAAACAAACACCTACTACCACCCAATGGCTCCACAAAGTTTGGGATTTTTTCTTATTAGAAAAATTTTCTATCTACAACTCAGTTCATCAGAATGAATGCAAATTTTATAATGCTTTAGACAAATGGAACCCTATATTAGACAAAATTACAATTGACAAATTTGACTGGGAAACTATATCCAAAGCAAAATACCAAATAATATTATATGGTAACTAGCTGTGAGGTCAATGCTAAATTCTCACAGTAACACTAATATGAGCAACCATGTTAAGTACAAAGTAAAGTTACAATATTTCATACTGTTATTTCTTCTTTCTGTATTCTATTAACTTACAGCTTGCGTTTAAAAATTGTATAATTTTCAAGAACCAGTTAATGTAATAGAAAAGGCTTTCTTTTTGCTCTTCCTTCTCTCTTTATGCTACTATGTTCATATATATTCTAAATAAACTTTTGATTATGAAAGAGTCAAACAAGGGCCAGAAAGGGTGCAAGGTATCTGTAATGAGGGAGGATAGATTGTGTCTCAGTGATGTAGGATGCATGTTTAAAATTCCCAAAGTCTTTCTTTCATTTTAAAACAGATGTTGGGGCCCAGTTTGGATTGGTGCTGAGCAATGTTCCCTCTAAGCTGTGGAGTCTTGTGAGCAAAAATTCTACTTTGTGATCTACTGGCATTAAGGTTGTGAGCAAGCAATTTGGCTACTGTATAAATTAGTGTGCTCTTGAGCCATCCCTTCCTGAGCTAAGACAAAAATGCGTGAGCCGAAGGCTAAGAAACTGTGAGCTGGCTCACACTGACTCAGCTTAGAGGAAACACTGGTGCTGAGTTCTGGGACAAATGGAAGGAAAGGAAGGCAGCCTTTTAAAAGTTCTGGGCCAAACAGGAAGATTGTCATACAGCTATGCACAAATTTGCCTGTTTATATATTAAGTGGTGCAGGGGGTTGTGCAGGCTGAGGGTGCCGGGGGTCATCTTTGCCTCCTCTGGAAGGAGGAAGAGCAGAGCAGAGTGAAACCATCTGGGCTCTCCAGTGCAGGCAGAGCCAGTGCTTTACAACGGCAGGCTCTGCCTCATCCTCTCAGTCTTGCCTCATGCTCAGCTCACCCTCCCACCCTGTATGCAGTGCAGGCTTTGGCTGGTTGCCCCTTTGTGGGGGCTGGGTAGGAATTTTTCACCCCT
>NW_015215967.1:0-1916 GCF_001447785.1 Gekko japonicus | reverse complement strand
TCGAACTGCTAGGTTGGCAGGAGACAAGAAGGGGAGGGAGAGCTAAAAGCAGGCAAAAGAGGCGCAGTGTTGGGGGAGGAGGGTAATCCTGCAGGTGCTTCCCCCCCCCCAAGTTACAAGTACCTGCGTTATGTTTTCCCCTGGAGGGGGCCCACAGCAGCTCACGGAGAGGATCTGTGGGCTTGGAGAAATGGTGCCAGGCGAAAATGGTAACCCTCCATCTCAAGAACTGTGTGGATGCTGCTGCTGCTCCCAGTCGCTTTTAACCTCATCAAAAAAAGTCTCCCAAGTTTTGTTTACTTTGTCTCTTGAGAGGAGAAGAAGAGTTGGTTTTATACCCTGCTCTTCACTACCCGAAGGAGTCTCAGAGCGGCTTCCAGTCGCCTTCCCTTCCTCTCTCTCCCCACAGCAGACACCTTGTGAGGCAGGTGGGGCTGAGAGCTCTGAGAGAACTGGGACTGGCCCAAGGTCACCCAGCAGGCTTCATGCGGAGGAAAAGTGGGGAATCAAACCCGGTTCTCCAGATTAGAGCCCACTGCTCTGAACCACGACACCAAGCTGGAGAGATCTGGTGGGGGGGGGGCTTATAATAATATCCCTTTGCCCTCCCTGCTCCTCTTCCTCTCATGCCTTCCAGGAGCTCTTCGGATTTTTTTATTTTACAAACTTCCATTGTTGTGCGCATGAGCAATCCTGCACTGAATAAAATCAATGTATAAACATTCAAGCGCACATACAGACTCCGGCACTCAGTTTTAATTTTGTTTGGTGTTGGGGGGGGGGGGGGACCAGCAAGAACAAGGGAGTACGGCAAGTCCCAGTGGGAGCGGTGATTCGGCCATGTGTCTATGCGCAAAGCCAATTAAAAAAAAAAGGTGTGGCTATCTGAACAGTGCCCGGAGCCTTGTTGTGCGATGCAAACAGTTCAGGGAGGGGTGTGTGGTCATCCCAACCCGGAAAAAAATATTCCTGATCAAATCTACAGCGGGAACAAATCGCAGTAAGCTTGCCATGTGACCACACCCTTGAAGTTGGAGTTGGACAGATGACCACATTGATAATATGTGGAGCACCTGGATACCTTCCACGATGCCTGGGTCCAGCTCATCTGAGAATCCCTTACATGTATAAAGGTAAAGGTAAAGGTTCCCCTGCTCGAAAGCCAGTCGAGTCCGACTCTAGGGTTGCGGTGCTCATCTAAGAGCCAGCGCTGTCCGAAGACGTTTCCGTGGTCATGTGGCTGGCATGACTAAACACCAAGGCGCACGGAACGCTGTTACCTTCCCACCGAAGTGGTCCCTATTTATCTACTTGCAATTTCTTGCTTTCGAACTGCTAGGTTGGCAATATACACGTATATTGAATTGTAATTCACATTGGCATTTTATTTTTCAAGTCTCTTTTTTTCAGGGTTTTTTTTTTTTGAAAAGCAGGATTAAAAATAATCGTTAAGGATTAGCTACATGAATGAAGGACGTATTTCACTGGGTGTTGGTTGACATGTTGGTTCCAAAGAATTAAAGATGCAAAGGTGGGATGCGGTCCTATCCTAAACTGAGTTACACCCTTCTAAGTCAGTTGAAGTCTGTGTGTTTAGAAAGGCATAGTGCTGCTTAGAATCGCACCAAAAATGATATATCTTCTGGGATCTAATCAGGATTAGGATAGCATGGGAATACACAAGCTTTTGAGAACTCTTCATTCAAATGGCAGGGAAAAGAAGTAAAACGTGCATGAAAAGCATGCTGGGTTAAAAATCTAGTCATATTTACAGCCAATTGTATAAGAGATTAGTGAAGAGGGGTGAATGACTGGCTGCCTCCACCTTCTCATTCATTTAACTATCTTGCAGAATGGTAGCACTGAAAAATAGTCAAGAGAGAGTCCAAAAAATTAGCTGATGCCTCTGGTATCGG
>NW_015215966.1:0-1688 GCF_001447785.1 Gekko japonicus | reverse complement strand
CACAGGGAATGAGCACTGCTGCGCCACTAGCACAGAGGCCCTGCAGGCACATGACAGCAGAGTGTCCGCACGAACCCCTGTGACAGCATAGATGTGGGCATTCTAGGGGGCATGTCACTAATTAGGCAGCTCCCAAAGTGTTTTTAGGGTGGGAATACAAAAAAACTGGCACAAAGTTGCACCAGTAAAAATGGTGGTGTAGCCCATTGGTGTCCAGATAACACAACCCCCATGCTGCCACAGCCATGCCTACAAGAACCCAAGCAGCACAGGATGCTGACCAGGTGTGCACCCAATCAGCACCCTCCTCCATGCTGTCTGTACCACTCTGCAGTACCCAATTAGCACCCTTGCCTTACAAATGGTTCCAGGACATCACCCCACAACCCAGGGAGGGAGCATGGCATGGAATGCTGTCTGACAGCTCCCTGCCATGTGGACTTAGAGCAAGCGCACACCCACCTTGGTGGTGGGTACAACACAAGCAGGGAATTTAGCACCATTGGGTGAGCACTTGGTGGGTGAACACCACAGGAAAAGTGAAGTCCACACTCTGCCCCCTTGACTTCTCTGTGTGCTGATAAGTGGACAGCATTGTGTTGGAAGCCCAATCCCTGTGTTTTCAATGTCCTTGTCACTCCCAGGGACCCTCCATCTGCACCTTGCCCCCAGAGCCGACAACAGACACCACAGCCAGGAATTAGTACTAGGGATGGGCATGAACCTTCCGAAAAACTAAAGTTCATCATGAATTTTGGCTTGTCCGTGGTTTGTGAAGCTATGTTCATGACCTGAAGAACTGCCACAAACTTCCACAAATGTTGATGCTGTTTGTGGTGGTTTGTGAAGATCAGAAAGCAGGGGTTTAAATGGTTCTGAACCTGGGGCTGGCTACCCAAGAAAGCTCCTTTAAACAGTTGAGCCACAGGAGCAGTTTGTTCTGGGTGGTTCAACTGTTTAAAGGGCCTTTCTTGGGCAGCACTGGTGGCCCAAGAAAGCCCCTTAAAACAGCTGAGTGGTCCAGGCAGGCTGCCCCCATGACTCAGCTGTTTAGATAGGAAACAACTGATTTATGGGGAGCAAAGTGATTTGTGGGGCTCAGCTTTAAGAGGGTTTTCTTGGGCAGCCAGGGATGGGGAACAGATGAGCCATGGGGACAGCCTGCTCCTATGGCTAAACTGTTTAAAGGGTTTACACAAGAAAGCCCCTTTAAACAAGAAAGCAGATTGCCCTCATGGCTTAGCTGTTTAGATGGGAAAGAACTGAGCCACAGGGGAAGCCTGCTCCCAATCGGCCATTGCTAGGGGTGCCTCCTTGACAGTCGCACAGAAGGGGAGACTTAGAAGCTTGCTGAATTAGCACTCTTTTGAGGGCTGGCTTCTGCTGGGGGAATGGCATCTGGTGGGGTTTTAATTCCATAGTGGGGCTGGGGGCTCTCCCTGTAACATTGGCACCTGTGCTCTGTGGGGAAAACAAGGTGAAGGGTCCACCAACAGTTTGTCATTGCAGAAGGGGACAATCTGTTCACCCTTAGAGTTTTGGCTGCCTCTATCTTGTGCTCCAGTGCTGTCATCTGCCCCCCCCCCTGGAAATTGCATCTGGCACTTCCCCCTCCTGGATTAGCATCATATTCAGACCGTCATGTGTTGTGTGGGCAAGTCCCTGCAAGTGAATTTGTATGACCATCT
>NW_015215965.1:0-1558 GCF_001447785.1 Gekko japonicus | reverse complement strand
AATAAATAAATAAATAAAAAGGTTTCCCCCTACTCTCTGGGAGAGAATGGGCAGGGAAGAGGACATCAGTCAATGGCTTTCCAGACTTACCTCAGCCCACCTTCATACAAATGCTAATAAGTCTAGCTAGAGACAGTTGGATGGTCCAACCCCCTGCCCCCAGCAGAGAATAGAGATTTGGGGGAATTAAAAACTAGAGAGACTTCAGGAAGGAAATTTCTGGAGATGTCAGGAAAAGCTTCCTTGACCTGGCCTGGCTGGGTCAGTGGGAGAAGAAAGAGAGAAGATAAAACTCCTGGGAGCAAGGAGGAAGGTCTCTTTTGTGTTCAGTCCACGAAAGCAGACAGAACTCTTACCTGGGGTCTGGAGGAGGCAGCCATCAACCATGTGCTGGCATGAAGAACTGGAGAAAGTTTCAAGGTAATGGTAATTCTGTAGAAATCTGTACCTTCCTAAGCCAAGGAGCTTGTCTTATATTTTAACATCTGATAGGGCATGTATAGAGAGAGGGACAGAGGAATTGCATTTTACCCATCTCTTTTGAATCCCTTGCTCAGTCTGGTACTGTACTAAAAGTATGCTTGTGAACATTTTCTCTTTAATAAATATTTCATAACTTTGGATGTTGGTAGCTGTTCTCTGTACCGCATAGACCTCCACCATCTTGGACATTATTTTAAAAGGAGCACCAGGGAGAAGGCAGTTAGTTGGAAAGTGGGTGTTCCTCCAGGGGCGCACAAGGCCGTATACTGGCCCCGTGGTGACCAGGGACTGGGCAGCGGAAGACACAGAGGCAAAGCCTCAGAACTTGGAATGGAAGCTGGGAGTCCTGACCCTTCCAGCAGGCAATTCCTACAAAAGTCAAGTGGTGGTGGTGGTGGGTTACCAGAGAGAGTGAAAAGCCTCTTCAGGTGTTCAGAAAACCTTGGAGGGCAGGGTGGAATAGGGCCTGCAGGCCTCCACAGGACCCAAAACAGCTTACATGTTCTTTCCATTTTATCCTCACAGCAACTGCATGAGGTAGATTAGGATGAGAGTGTATGAGTGGCCCAAGGTCACCCAGCAAGCTTCATGACAGATGGGGATTCAAACCTGCATCTCCCAGGTCCTAGTGCAACGTGCTAATCACTACACCACACCGCAGGGAGCTCAGGATGGTGTCTGTGGCTCTAAGAAGCAGTTTCAGGCATAAAGGAGAAAGAGCAGATTTGGGTGGGGCTACGTGCCCACTCTCTGCTCTTCCAGTTTTGCACCAATGTGCTATTTTTCTTTTTGTATTAACCTGTCCTGAGGGAACACCCTCCTAACCACTCTCACATGGTGCTCATGACTTGCAGGAAATTGGACAGATCAGTCAGCCATCATGAATACAGGATGCTGCAGTTAACAGTTCAATAGGAGCTTTCCCCAGCCATCTCTTTTTTAACAGTGGAAGAAGGAAAGTCGCTGAGAGCTGACAGATGGGTCAGGAAGAGAAAGACCTTTCCCAAAGATCTCAAGGCCAGGATGGGCAATCAAAACTTTGAAGTTCGAACCCATCCAGCTTCTTGCTTTATTA
>NW_015215964.1:0-1972 GCF_001447785.1 Gekko japonicus | reverse complement strand
ATGAGTTCGACACCCCTGCTTTAGAGAGATCCAAATATATAAACAGACACATTCAGTAGCCTGTCCTGAGGGTACTGCCTTTCTCATCTTGATTTCTACTCCTGTCCTGCTTCCCCCTTTTAGGTCTGGAACTCTGCTGCCCTCCACAGCGGTTGCCTGTTGCCATGGCGGGGGACCTGCTCATGGTTGGAGGCCATTTCTTACTCCTGGGGCTGGCTTTAGCGTGTGGGAGCTGGCGAGTCCTGCAGGGGGTGATGTCGGCGGGGCTGGGCCTCTGCCTGCTGTACGGGTAAGGTGTCGTGTCAACCCACAACCATGGCTCAGTCGTATTCTTGACCTATCATGTTTGGTGTCGTGGTTAAGAGCACGGACTCCTCCACAAACAGCCAGCTGGAGTGACCTTGGGTCAGTCACAAGTTCTCCCAGACCTGTTCTCTGATGAGCAGTCCTCGAAAGAGCTCTCTCAGCCCCACCTCCCTTACAGTGTGTCTGTTGTGGGGAGGGGAAGGGAAAGGAGATGGTAAGCCGCTCTGAGACTCCGAGTGAAGGGCGGGGTATAAATCCAATCTCTTCTTCTTCTCTTTATATAGCACATTTACACTAAAAAATACAGGTATACAATAGACCAAATAAAACAATTTTAAATTAAACTTGAGTTACGGTATAGTTTCCAAGACCTAAAAATCACCAGATAGACTCTAGCTACTTGATCAGTAACCTTGGCATTCTTATCAGGTAGAAGACAATCAAGTCTAACTTTTTCGGTGAGACCAGAGAATTTGCCTAACAACAGAGTGATAATCTCATCAGGTGCTTCCTTATATATGGGCAGCTAAAAAACATGTGCTCTGTGGTTTCAACCTCTCTTAGCGGACAGGAGTAGAGCCTTCCCAGACAGGGAGTTTTGTGACATCTACCTTCCAGAAGGGGAGGGCCAAACACCTTGAAACAGTCCAGTGGCACCTTTAAGACCAAATTTTATTCAGGTGCAAGCTCTCCCTCCTCTGCGAGGACAGATCTGCACGTCCCACCCCCCCAATAGCTAGCAATCCAAAACAGTCCAGTGGAGCCTGAGCGGTGGGTGTTGCCTTCTGACACACTCCCGGTGATGTCACGGGGTGTGGCATATGCAAATAAGTTATGCGAATGAGCTCCTGCACCTCTTTTTCTACGAAATGACCCCCGCATATACCCATTTTGTAGGCTAGCAGTGTCAGTTTGGCATTCTGTGCCCTCAGTCCTCTGTTTCGCTAATCTCTTCACCTGATCATAACCACAGGAGAGGAACCTGAGGAGAGAGGCCAGCCCTGACCAATGGCTAGGGGGCAGGTATGGTATCCCTTGGGGGGGGGGGAACCTAGTCTTGCATATAAAATACATTTACTGGGGCTTTTGTGGATTCCCCACTAAATCAATTGCTTTCACTCCTAGGAATCAATTGCTTCCGTTTCTATTTCGATAACGATAAAATATTATCATTAACTGGGTTTGCCCGTGTCATTTATAAACTTTATATCTCCAGTACCTGGTGTTACATTTTATGGTGGACAATGTTCTCTCTAAGCTGTGGAGTCTTGTGAGCAAAAATTCTACTTTGTGAGCACCTGGCATTAACGTTGTGAGCGAGCGATTTGGCTACTGCATAAATTAGCTTGCTCTGGAGCCCTCCTTCCTGAGCTAAGACAAAAATGTGTGAGCCGGAGGCTAAAAAACTGTGAGCTAGCTCACACTCACTCAGCTTAGAGGGAACACTGGCACTGACAATAGGGCTCTGAACAGACTTAGACGGAAAGTTGCCTTTATTTATAAGTGGGAATAAACCTTGGGGAGTCAAGTGTCCCCTTAGCCACATATATATAGATAATATATATATACCCGTGCTTCAACTCTAATGCTGCCTGTCTCCAGTCTCAGCCTCAGTGGTAGAGCATCTGCTTTGCACTCAGAAAGTCCCAGGTTCAATCCCGGGCAT
>NW_015215963.1:0-1737 GCF_001447785.1 Gekko japonicus | reverse complement strand
GACAGGGGCTCCATTTGCTGCTGTAAACAGCTCAGCTTATTTCCGGGAACAGCTCCTCTGGGCACGGCAGCTGGGTGGCTCATCCCGCTCAACAGTTGGGCCCATCTGATCGAGGCTTGGGCCAATTAAGTCTCCACTTCTTGTGAAAAGGGGAGACAAAAGGGAAGGAGAGAGACTCGCGCGCCCCCCCTCCGGAGGGGTCTGCTGAACGCAAAGGCCAGGGCTTTGTGGCTTCTTTTATTAGAATGCCTTTATTTGTTTGAGTTATCGAGACTCAAATGTCAGCCTCACAACAAACCCAGGTAAATGAAATGTTACATTCTTTGGGAAGGAAGAAAAGCCTTTCTCTCCAGTGACTCTAAAAAAAACCACAACAACACCCACATTTCTCCATTGAATGGGTGACTTCTAATATATATGCAGGATGAACAAAGCAGTCATTCTGCAAGGAGACGGAGGCAGGTGTTTTCTGCAAGGCTTGGGCTTGCTCCAGAACCCTGCAGAGGAAGGAAAGAATTCACTGGGTGCCCCATTGCTACTTAGTGGGGACAGATCTGCACACGCAGCCACACAAAGCTGCTTCATACTGAATCGGACCCTGGGTCCATCAGTATTGTCTACTCAGACTGGCAGCATCTCTCCAGTTTCTCAGGCAGAGGTCTTTCCCATCACCTACTGCCTGGTCCTTTAACTGGAGTTGCCAGGGATTGAAACTTGGACGTTCTGCAAGCCAAGCAGAAGCTTTTTCTGTTGAGCTATTTTCTGCTGAGCTATTTCCATTGAGCTATTTGACACGTGGAATTCACTGTCATAGGACGTGGTGGCAGCTACATGCATAGACAGCTTCGGGACTGGATAAATATATGGAGCAGAGGCCCATGAGTGGCTATTAGCCACAAGGTGTAGAGGGAACACTCTGTCTGGGGCAGCAATACTGTGTCTTCTTGGTGCTTGGGGGGCAAGAGTGGGAGGGCTTCTGGAGTTCTGGCCCCGATGGTGGAGCTCCTGATGGCACCTGGGTTTTGGCCACTGTGTGACATGGAAGTTTGGACTGGATGGCCCATTGGTCTGATCGAACATGGCTTCTCTTATGTTCTTATGTCTGGGGCAGTGATGCTCTGTATTCTTGGTCCTTGGGGGCAACAGTCGGGGGGCTTCTGGAGTCCTGGCCCCACTGGTGGACCTCTTGATGGCACCTGGGTTTTGGCCACTGTGTGGCACAGAGAGTTGAACTGGATGGGCCATTGGCCTGATCTAGTATGGCTCCTCTTATGTTCTGTGCCATGGCTTCTACCCAATATGAAGGCATGAAGCTGCCTTGTACTAAATCAGACTCTTGACCCCACAGGGTCAGTATTGTTTTCTCAGACTAAAAGCAGGTCTCCAGGATCTCAGGCTGAGGTCTTTCCCATCACTATCTGCCTGGTCCGTCTACCTGGAGATGCCAGGGATTGAACCTGGGACCTTCTGCATGCTAAGCAGAGGCTCTGCTACTGAGCCACAGCCTGTCCCCATTGCCTGTTGTTGTTGGAGTGAGTGACTCAGCATGTCTGGACATTAACGGAGGTGCTACATCACTCTTAAGGGTGTATAGGTGTTATCTCCTTGAGTGGGATGCCTCCCTTTGTCTTAAACTGGGAGCTGCCCTCTGACTCCTCTCTCCCTCTCTCTGTCCTCTCACTCTCTTCACATGACCTTCCAGGGAGACACAGGTCTCTGCAGGACCCTCACACTCCC
>NW_015215962.1:0-1723 GCF_001447785.1 Gekko japonicus | reverse complement strand
CCCTTTGCACCCCTGCACCAAAGCAGCACTGCTGTATACCATGGAGCTGCGGAGGACGAAGTGGGAGCTAAGACGGCTAGAGCAAAGGTGATGGCGTGCTCGTGACAAAGTGTCACAAACATCGTATAGGATGTTTATGAAGGCCTATGGCAGTGAAGGCTGCAAAAAAAGGATTTCTGTGCGGCCTCCATTGCGTCTGCAAGCTCATGCCCAGCCCAGTTGTTTAGAGTTATTCGGTCTATTACGACTCTGCCACAGGGCAGACCAAATAGTAGGGAACTGGCTGTTGGCTGTGAGGCATTTGTGAACTATTTTGCAGATAAGATCGTGACACTCCGCCAGGACCTCCGGTCCACAATTGAGTCAGTAAAGGAACTGGAAGCCCCCTGTCCGTCTTCTGGTCCAATATTGGGCCACTTTGATTGACTCTCCTGAGAGGAAGTTGACAGGATCCTGGCAGCAGAGAGGCCCACTACCTGCCTCCTTGACCCAGGCCCTTCTTGGCTAGTGAAATCTTGTGGGGGGAGAGCATTTGAGCTCCTCTGGGAGAAATGATCAACTTGTCCCTTTCTACTGGGACTTTCCCAGAAGCTTTGAAGGAGGTGGTGGTTCGTCCACTCTTGAAAAAGCCATCACTGGACCTGACGGTCCTCCTGACCATCCACCACCCAGTATCGAATTCACCGTTCCTGGGCAAGGTGGTTGAGAGAGTGGTGGCCAAACGATTCCAGGCCTTCCTGGATGACGCTTCCATCCTTGACTCCTCCCAGTCCGGCTTCCGCCCTGGCCACGGGATGGAGACGGCTCTGGTTGCCCTCACAGATGACCTCCGTAGACATCTGGATCGAGTTGTTAGTTGTTATTAGACCTAATGGCAGTGTTTGATATGGTTGACTACGATCGTATGACCCACCGCCTCACCAACGTAGGAGTTCAGGGGACTGCCTTGAAATGGTTTTCCTCCTTTCTCCATGGTCAGGGACAGAGGGTGGCACTTGGTGAGAGGGTCTCCCTGCAGTACCCACTAGAATGTGGAGTGCTGCAGGGGGCGATCCTCTCGCCATTGTTATTTAACATCTATATGCGCCCCCTCGCCCAGTTAGTCTGAAGTTATGGGCTGGGCTATCACCAGTATGCTGACAACACCCAGCTCTGTCTGTTAATGGACAGCCATCCGTCTTCTGCTCCCGGAAAGCTGGCTGAGGCGTTGGAAGCTGTGGCTGGATGGTTGCAGCAGGGTCGATTGAAGTTAAATCCATTGAATCCTGTACCTGGGTAAAGAGGGCACAGATGTGGGCACCAGGCTCCCTACACTGGAAGGGGGCACCTTTGGTGCCAGCCCAGGCAGGGAGGAGCCTGGGAGTAACTCTGGGTGCCTCTCTGCCCATGGAGGCCCAGGTTGCCGCAGTCGCCAGATCTGCATTCCTCCATCTTAGGCCGATCAGGCTACTGAAGGCCCCCCCCTCCCCCGGGACTTAGCTACAGTGACTCATGCAGTGGTCCCTTCCAGGCTTGATTACTGCAACTCGCTCTACGCAGGCTTACCCCTGAGGCTGATCCAGAAATTACAGCTGGTTCAAAATGCGGCAGTGTGCTTGCTGACATCAACGCCTGTGCAGGCTCACATTCGGCATGTGCTTTTCTAGCTGCACTGGTTACCAGTTGAATACTGGATCCACTTCAAGAACTTTACGCTCGAAGAGCTTTATGCTCTAATAATCAA
>NW_015215961.1:0-1835 GCF_001447785.1 Gekko japonicus | reverse complement strand
ACAGACAGACAGACAGACAGATAGATTCTTTAGTAAGTCATTGAAATAATGAACCTGCATCAATCCTGTCTTGGAGAAAAACAAACGAACAAAAGCAAGGAAAGTTCACAATACTTCTTTTCCCTTCTGCTTATCTGCAGAGAAACTTGGGTATCCAGATCTCCCGCCTCCTCCCCTATGGCTAGAGGAATGGGAATTGAGAGGGATCTACTCTTTGAAGATTATGTCTGACCAGCGTGAATCCTGAGTCCCATGAACAAGAGCCTGGCATAAATCAATGGTCTTGGAGAATTCTTTTTTGATTTGTGGCCATGAAGTGTTTTGTGTAAATCAAGCCCGGATCCCCAAAGAAGTGTGCCTGGAGGGTTTGGGGCTATTGAGATTTATCTCAGAAGCAGACTTCCAGTTGAGCGACCTGGCTGATATATCATCTCCCCAGTTTCCACAACCTTTTTTTGTGTGTGTGTGTGTTTTAAAAAAATCGAAAGTAGAATCATCGCAGGAGAGTACAAAAAGGGGGTGTCTCAGAGCTCCTTGCCAAAGCCCCATGACATCTCATGGAGAAAGTCTTCTTTTATGTACCGGCTGAGTTAATTGGGGGTGTGTGTGCCGGGGAGGGAAATAGATGGTTGGAAATAATGACCGGAAAGGTATCAAAGCCATGCAATTCTTCATCGCTGCTTTGGGCAGGGGCTGAATCCATACTCTGCAGTTCTTTGCTCAGATGTGACTCAGCTGGGCTCACTCCAGCTGAGAAGAACTTCTGAATGTGGTGTTGGTGGAAGAGAATTACAAAGACAAGGCAGGAGGTCTGAGAATCCAAACCCTTAAATAAGACCTTCAATTCCCCATTGGATTCGTTAAACTGCAGTAAAGGGGGGGAGGCTTTGGGGTATGCTCTCTCTCTCTCTCTCTCTCTCTCTCTCTCTCTCTCTCTCTCTCGGCTTTCAAAGTTCTCCTGATTTCTCTCTGGTTCGTGAAGCTCCAAATGATCTGGTCTCCTTTCCACAGTTGAAGCAACGCATTAGATATTCTCTGTTGCTCTGCTGTTTCTTGTTTGTTTGTTGTTTTAAGTTTCCAGATTTCATACAGACTATACAAGAGGTTTCGAACTCATTTGTTATGGGGGGCCAGATTTCACATAAATTGGACTTTGTCGGGCATGTGCATCATAAAATGTAATGCCAGATAGCGAAGAGATAAACTTTATAAAGGACACAGACACAAAGATTTTTTTTTAACTTAAAATAAAAACATGCCTGAAACATTAGCTGTCTCGCAATATTTTGTTTATTTAACAGTGTCTGATAACTGGCACCTCCTGCTCTGAAATATTGCATCAAAATGTCTGTGCTGTTGCAATCTGGGAAGGGAAGGGGGAGGAGCCTCAGCCCCAGGGCAGGGAGCAGAAGCTTGCCTATCTATCTCTCCTGAGCGATTGAGAGAGTCTAGGAAAGCAAGCTATGATGCAACAGCAGCAGCAGAACTGAAGGAAGAATCAGGAGACAGCCAGTCCCTTGCAGGCCTTATAGAAGCCATCTGGGGGCCTGATCCGGCCCCTGGGCCACACGTTTGACACCCCTGGACTATACAGTTTGCCATGACATGCAGGCCTCTCAGTTGTTGGATTTCCAACTCCCAGTTTAGAAATACTTGGAGATTCATGGGTAGAATTTGGGAAGGTGGGGTTTAGGGAGGGAGGGGCCACTGATCAGGAGACAGCTGTCGCTAAGACAGATGGATTGTGTGGCTCTACAGGTATTTTTATTACCCAGGTTTGATTCTTAAATACTTCCTTCTCAATGTAAAACTGGTTTGTTTCTCTGTTCTAATGT
>NW_015215960.1:0-1632 GCF_001447785.1 Gekko japonicus | reverse complement strand
GGGGCCTCTCAAAAGGGTCCTTCCCCTTAGCAAGACCCTGTTCCCGGGGGTCAGTGGCCTGTTATAATTAAGGAGCCAAACGACAACAAAACTCAAGAGACCAAAAAGCCCCAAGAAAAACCATTTGCATCATGGAAAACTATACAGCTTCACGTTATTGGTAACGTGATTTACCAATTCATAACCCACAAAGTCTCAGCAGCCCAAATGCTAGTGTGGTTGCAAGTTGTTTCTGGGAATGTTTCGGAGGGTTGCCGTGTTGGTCGGGAGTAGAAGAGTGAGATTCGAGTCCAGCACAACCTTAGGGACTGACAAGATTGGGCTGGGTGGGGTGTTAATATGCTTTAGAGCAGGGGTGTCAACCCTGAGGTTCGGGGGCCGGAACAGGCCCATCCAGGACTCTTAACCAGCACTTAAGCAACTGCTATGTATGGAAATGTAAGGTACTCCCCCTTTTATGGTGTCCCTCGGAAAACTAAGTCTTGTATGTGATTAAATACATTTATTGGGGCTTCTGTGGGCTCCCCAGTAAATCAATAGCTTCCAATGCTAGGAATCCAATTGCTTTTGTTTGTATTTCGAGTAAAAAAATAATATTGTTAATGGGGTTTGCCTGTGTCCTTCATAAAGCTTATATTCTCCGGTACCTGGCATTACATTTTATGGCACAGGTGACCCGGCCAGGTCAAGGTCTTTCCCATCACCTGCTGCCTGGTCCTTTTAACTGGAGATGCCGGGGATTGAACCTGGGACCTTCTGCATGCCAAGCAGAGGCTCTGCCACTGAGCCAGGGTCTCAGGTCAAGGTCTTTCCCATCACCCGCTGCCTGGTCCTTTTAACTGGAAATGCCGGGGATTGAACCTGGGACCTTCTGCATGCCAAGCAGAGGCTCTGCCACTGAGCCAGGGTCTCAAGTCAAGGTCTTTCCCATCACCTGCTGCCTGGTCCCTTCTAACTGGAGATGCCGGGGATTGAACCTGGGACCTCCTGCTTGCCAGGCAGATGCTCCGCCACTGAGTCACGGCCCCTTCCCCTTTGAGTGCTGCTTCCTAAGAAACACTAGATTCGAGTCCAGTACCACCTTAGAGACCAACAAGGCAACATAGGACTGCGACGCCAGACTCTTAGCACGGTTTATTGGTCAGGAGAGGACACTGCTCTAGGAAGCTTGATGTCCATGCTTCGGTCAGTCTCTGGCGATGGTGGGCAACGGGCACAAAGTCCAGCCAGTCGCTCCATCAAGCCGATGCTGGAAGGTTACAAAGCAGATGACAAAAATTGTCCTCCGAACTCACCTTTCTGGGTAATCCGTTTCACCAGCAGGTTGAGCTGCTCCGCGCAGACTTTCTTCTCGCTCTTCATCATCCTGGTGAAGCAGACGCGCAGCGCCGCCGACACTCCCCGCGGGTCGTCGGCCACGCTGCGCTCCAGCTGCTCAGCGGCCACGTTTCCAATCAGGGCTCGGAATTCAGGAACCTCTGTGGGAAACCAGACATCCGCCCGTGGGTCCACGGCAGCAAGAAGACAACATCTTGAAAGAACACCCCAGGTCTCCCAAACCTTAGCCCAGCGAACACTATTTGCATGGTTGTTTTTTTTTTGCCATTTATTTATTTATATCCCACTTGTCAG
>NW_015215959.1:0-1756 GCF_001447785.1 Gekko japonicus | reverse complement strand
TACTTTTTAACAAAATGTCAAATATTTATCCTGGGCTTATTTAAATTAGGAGGATTTTGTACAATCATTGTATGTATTCCTTTGGTTATTTACCAAGATTTAGAAGCCTAGCATCTGTAGGGCTGTAGTTTTAAACATGCACCCACTGTATGTGGTTCATTTTCCCCACCCCCGCTATGTTTTTATTTTTGTTGCTGCTGGTGAAAATATAGGATTGCAGAATATTATGTTGTACCTCCATTTAAAAAAAATAGTGCCACCTAGTAACAGAATATGGAATTAAGAGACAAAATTGCAAACGGTGACACCTAGTGATAGTTGACAGTATTAGCTCTCTTAAATCTAAAAAGAGATTGCGCATCAGCAAACTCCCAAAACAGTCACTGCTAAAATTATGAGAAGAATCCATTCCATTAACTGTGGAGCCTCCCTTTGGTACATGTCCTACAAAGAGGAAGCCTCCAACATTAATAGAAAAGAACTTTTGGCTCTAACCCTATGTACAGGGTGGAGAGCCCCCTAAGATGGCAAAAATATGCATTTAGGTCTCCGTATAATTATTTCCTGTATGATTTATAAAAACCTTCCATACAGACCTAGAGAATAGTGATTTCTTTTACAGGAAGAACAAACAGAGAATTGAATGAGAAACTAAAAAATCTACACCAAAATCTTTCAGCAGCTGACACAAGTTTATATTAATTCAAAGGTAATTACATTTAAAGTTGCTAGCAAAGTTTTATGCCAGTTAACATCTGATCTCCAAGGTGTGCTGTGTGAGGATTGAGTAATGACATAGCAACAGTTACTCTTAATAAAAGTTGAGCAGTCTCAGCATTTATGTTTCTGTTGTTACAATCGCTTTTTGCAGACTCTCTTACTTCAGTGACAGCTGTGAACCTGCTCACAAATCAGGAGGTTCCTGTAGTCATATCAGCAAAATCAGAATTTGAAGGCTATCTTGACACCAGAATTGGTGAGTACTACAGTAAAAAAGACCAATGCTATGTTTATTTACAAAACGTATTAAAACAGTGGCATATTTAAAACTGCTGAGGTGGCGGTTTGGCTTCTGTAAGGATGCATGGAAGGAGAAAGCCATGGAAGGATAGCCAGACAGGGCTATCTATGTTTATAGTTTGTCGTGTATATATATAAAAAATCAGGCAGGTATGTGTGAATTTTGTTTTAGTCAGCATTACTGTTTTTATTTCTTTAATTTTTCCTTCAGAGAGTTCAAGGCAACATACCTGACCCTTCCCCTGACCAACAACCCCGTGAGGCACATTAGACTGAGAGAGAGAGAGAGAGAGAGAGAGAGAGTGTGTGTGTGTGTGTGACTGGTCAAAAAAAACCTGGATGACCTAGTTGATAGGTTACTAGAGGTAGCAGAGATGGATAAATTAAGCTTAATCCTTCAAGGAAAGGATGAAAAAGTATTTATGGAAAGATGGAAGAATCTGTATAAATGGATCAATGTAAATGAATAGGACTCCATAAGTGGATTTGATGAAATATGTAATATGGATGTTGTTTTTTTTAATGTCAAAATGAAAATAAATATTACAAAAAAAAATCACTTCGTGAAACTGTGGCTAAGATGGCTAAGAAACTGTGGCTAAGATGCTGCCATTCTGTGTCATATGGCTGATTTCTTTTCAGACAAAGTGAAAAGCAAAACACTGTCTTCATTTAAAGGACAAATGTCTAAATTAGGGAACAAAAATTGTTACCTTTTCCAACTAATCACATTAAT
>NW_015215958.1:0-1777 GCF_001447785.1 Gekko japonicus | reverse complement strand
ATTCCTCACTGACACAAATCTAGAATATTGGAGAGAAAGCCTCAGTCTCGGCTCCGTTCTTGATATGCTGGTTTGGGAAGCATGGGAGCTTTGGTTTCTTATGAAGGGAGCCATGCCCTCAAATACTGGATCACCGCCTGGCAGTTTGCACTGATACAGGGCGATTTCGCACTAGAGCTGCCTCACGGTGCAGCCGCCGTTTGCCCCAACACTATTTGTCAATTTCGCACCCGAGGCTGCGGGGCTGCATTTGACCCACGGCTTCGCTCGATTTCCTCCGCAGTTTCGTGATCCTCAAAAACCAGGATCTCGAAACTGCGGAGGAAATCGGGCGAAGCCGTGAGTCAAAATGCAGCCCTGCAGCTTCGGGTGTGAAATTGACATGTTTGTGTCGGGGCAAATGGCGGCTGTGCCGCGAGGCAGCTCTAGTGCGAAATCGCCCACAGTCTATCAAAAGGTGCATCCCAGGAGATTCCTTATAGTGTGTGTGTCTCATCTCCATTCGGATCAGGCCATCAAGGTGTACACAACAGGAGAAGGTATGTGTCAATTCTGAGTGATGATGCCCTGAACATGCATACCAACCACATGATTACAATCTTTCCGTCCTCTTCCCAGTTCCTCTGTTTTCCATTCGGGACTATAAGACAGTATTTCTGTACAGTAACCAGCTCCCTGAACTATTCACTCTGCATGACTCCCGACTACTTGTTCTAATCCCATATTGATCTATTCTAGACCCTTCAAATGAACAGTCACTGCGATTCTCTTCTATAATTTAGAAGTGGATTAACATGCCATTGGAATCTACTCTTGCTTCATGGTATGATTTCAACTTGCTAGCTAGGACATCATAGAATCATAGAACCTTAGAGTTGGAATGGACCTCCACAGTCATCTAGTCCAACCCCCTACACAATGCAGAAAATTCACAAATACCTCCCCCTCCACACACCCAGTGACCACTGTTCCACACCCAGAAGATGACAAAAAACCTCCAGGATCTCCAGCCAAACTGGTCTGGAGAAAAATTGCTGTCTGATCCCAAATTGGCAATCAGCATTTCCCTGGGCATGTAAGAAAGGGCCACAAGAATAAAGCATTGATGCAACCCCTCCTGCTCTCCCTCTCATGATCTGCCTAAATTCAGAGAATCGGCATTGCTGTCAGATGACCATCTAGCCTCTGTTTGAAAACCTCCAAAGAAGGAGAGCCCACCACCTCCCAAGGAAGCCTGTTCCACTGAGAAACTGCTCTGACTGTCAGGAAGTTCTCCCTAATGTTTAGCTGAAACTCTTCTGATACAATTTCAACCCATTGGTTCTGATCCGACCTTCTGGGGCAACAAAAAACAACTCTGTACCATCCTCTTAATGACAGCCCTTCAAGTACTTGAAGATGGTAATCATATCACCTCTCAAGTACTTGAAGATGGTTATCATATCACCTCTCAATTCATTAAATTAAGGTTTTACTATTTATTAAGGTTTTACGTCCAGAGTGCGTCCCTCACACTGCAAATCCCAGCTTCGTCATCCCCATGCTTTTTCCAGGGGTCCACCAGCTCCCAGGAGTAGAAGCTGGGGGGGAGGTACAGCGGGAGGGCAAAGTTCGGCAAGTTCCCTTCCATGAGCATCCCTCCACGCCTACTAAATAGGATCCAAGCTATTGTATGTCTGCAGTTTCATAGGCTCCATTCATTCTAAATGGGGGTTCAAGAACAATCGTTCAAACAAAAGCAGTGTCACGACACTAGTCAACCACGCAGTCATGCTGG
>NW_015215957.1:0-1759 GCF_001447785.1 Gekko japonicus | reverse complement strand
ATAGAGTTTGCCCAAAAACCAGAGTGACATGATGACATCACTTCCAGGTTATGTCCCCTCCCCACCCCAGAACACCCCTCCAGTCCCCTCACTGGGGCAGCAAGGGGATCTGGCAACTCTAATGTGGCTGCAGGTGACACATGTGCTCCCAACAGTTTAAGAGTTTAGGTATAACCACTGAGCTGTGGTAGAGTCTCAAGCAGCCCTTTCTGTCATATTTTCTTCTCTGAGCAAATAGGTATCCACCTACTGTTGTACAAGTCTCTGATGGCTTTTTCAACAATGTACATAAAACCTGGAGCACTTTTTTCTTGCAGAATGAGCTCATCATGTACAGGGGCTACCCCAGCAAAGAGTATGAAGTACTGACAGATGATGGGTACATTCTTAGCATCAACAGAATCCAATTTGGCATTAAGAATGAAGGGAACTCAGGTAAGACTTATTGATATGATGCAAGGCAGAGAGAAGACTGGTATGACCTACTGTGGGCTCAGTGCACATCATGCTCAAGTCCATCTCACAATGTGAGGAATGATAACGCTGGCAAAGTAAAGTGTATTTGAAGCCTGTCACTGTTGCTGCTCTCTGTTCTCTTTTTCCTTCTATCTCCTGCTTGCCCCCATCTCTTCCTCTGAATCCTCCTTGTCCAGGTATAGAGAATTCACATACTACTTGGCTGAAGCATCCGGCTGCAGGGTAGCTTGTTTGTTTGTTTAATTAAGATCTTTTTTACTGCCCTTTCACACTTGTGTGGGTCTCAGGGCAGCTCACAACAATTTGGTTCAATACAGTGTAAAATAAGTTAAAACAATAAAAGCACAATATTTAAAACATTCAGAACATTTAAACATTTTGAAAACAAGATGGCAGTGCTAGCATTCAGTCATGGGGATGCTAGGCAGATGTAAAGAACTGTCACTGGACTAGACCAAAGGCTTGGAGGAACATCTCTGTCTTACCTGCCTTGTGAAACTTTAATAGATCAAACAGGGCACGGATGTCAATCAGCAGAGAGTTCTACCAGGTTGGGGCCAGATATCATTTGGGCTGGGGACCACCAGAAGGTTACCTAAAACCTTACTCAGAGTATGGCATCTGGACAGGTGTGAAAACCTCGGTGTCATGATGCTCCATTGTAGTGCTGATGAAGCAGGCCATTCTATTGATAACCAAATGTCCATTTGGCAGGAAATGCCAATGCAGGAACAAAGCAGTGATGGGTAGTACGTGACTACAAACAGTTCAGCAATGGGGGCTGTCTCTTCTCAAGGTTGTTGTTTCTCATTGCTCACAATAATGGAGGTTGTTCCATTGCTCACAATAATGGAGGTTTGTGCGTCTTCACCAGGCTGGGTAACTGTGTAGCTGAAACCTTATTTACATGTAAGGGGTGTGCAGGCACCTTCTATGTGTGGCATCACAACAGGTGACTTAAAGTGTACAGCTTTCTGAGCCTATGTGTGTGTGCACAGTCCATTGTGTGTAGCAATAAATAGTCCATAAAGCAAATATCAAGCTCATTCTCTAACACTTTAGAAGATCTAGTTAGTAATGAGCAGGTTTTGAGCTATGAGGAAATTATATTTAAATTGGGCAAGAAACACCCCCTCGTACCCCCCCTGAATTAACTACATGCTTAATACTCTATTAGGAAAATGCAGCAGTTCAGAATCTAAAACTTTGTTTGAGGTGATAATCAGTACAAACAATATATTTAGAGGATCTATAGCAAATTTGTTGTTGTTGTTCAGTCGCA
>NW_015215956.1:0-1781 GCF_001447785.1 Gekko japonicus | reverse complement strand
CCAGACCAGATCCAGCCCACAAGAAGGAAGTGGGAACTGAAATCCTACAATGGGTGTCCTGTGAGGTGGCCTTCTGGAATATTCTTCGTAGGGCTTTCCCTCCAGAAGGCTCGGAATATCCTCTCTCATTTACTCGTCAAGTCGCCCCCGCCGTTTCTCCAAGGAGGTCAGGGCACCCTTATAGCCTCCTCCTCACAACAGCCCTGTGAGGTAGATCAGGCTGACAGAGAACAACCGGCCCGAGGATATGTACTAGAAAGAAAGACTGGGATTCAAATCCCAGGTCCTTGTTTGACACTCTTAACCCAGGGGGCTTTCATCTTTGTAAGACTGTGGCACATATTTGGAATTCTGAGACAGCGTGGGGCACAGAGCCACAAAATGGCTGCCACAGGAGGAATAGTCAGCCACAAAATGGCTACCACGAGAAGCAAAGTCAGTCACAAAATGGCTGCCATGGGAGGCGCAGTCAGCCACAAAATGGCTGCCGTGGGAGGCACAGTCAGCCACAAAATGGCTGCCGTGGGAGATGCAGTCAGCCACAAAATGGCTGCTGCGGGAGGCGCAGTCAGCCACAAAATGGCTGCCGCGAGAGGCGTAATCAGTCACAAAATGGCTGCCGTGGGCGGTGCAGTCAGCCACAAAATGGCTGCCGCACCTTAACGTCAGTCACACAGTGAAGACCCTAGTGCTGCCGCCAAAGCAACATTAAAAAAAAATCTCCACAGCCGATCACATCTCCAGGGCCAATCAGAAGCCCTGTTGAGCAAATGCCTCACCTCCCTCCCCCCTTTCTAAAAACACTTGGGAGGTGATGGGAAAGGTGTTGGAAGACGCCGTGGTGCCCCAAGGGCACCGAGTTGAGGACCCCTGCTCTACAACATATATGAATGCTACGGAAGTCTAGAACCTTCTGCATTCCCAGCCAAGCGCCCTCACCTCTGCATCATCGTCTTTCTTTCTTTTGTTCACAGACTCTCCGTCCTCGTTTTCATCTTCCTCCTCCTCTTCTTCGATTATCCCCTCCACTATGGCTTTGGGAACTCCTGGGCTCGTGTCTCCTTCACACCTAACACACACACACAAACGCACTATCAATTGCTTTTCCATTTCAAACATTTAATGCTAGGCACGCTGGCGACACTGAACCTCATCAGTAAAAGAAAACCCGCGCTCAACAGGAAAACTAGGCCACTGCGCTTGATGCAACTCCCAGAATGCTTTGCTTTTGTCACACAGGAGGCTGAATGGGTTTTCTCCGGTTGTACATTTCTTTACTGCTAGGCTTAAGGTTTATTTATCTATAACATGAGGGGCCTTTCTTCCTTAGGGAGCTTACAGTATAAATAAAACACATAAAACAGAATACAAAAGAAATACATAAAACCCAACATTTAAAAACCACAGTTTAGGTCTGCTTTTAATCAAATGCAGTCCTAAATAAAACTGTCTTCAGATGGAAGAAGAAGGAGAAGGAAAAGGAGGAGAAGAAGAGGAGGAGGAGGAGGAGGAGGAGAAGAAGTAGAAGAAGGAGGAGGAGGAGGAGGAGGAGATTGGATTTCTACCCCACCCTTCACTCCCCAAGGGAGTCTCAGAGCGGCTTACAACCTCCTTTCCCTTCCCCTCCCCACAACAGACACCCTGGGAGGTAGGTGGGGCTGAGAGAATTCTGACAGAAACGGCTCTTTTTCAAGGACAGCTCTGAGAGAACTTCTGACTAGAGATGTGAAGGTCTGGGGAAAAAACGGAAAGATTCGGGGAAAAAACAGTTTTTTTCCGTT
>NW_015215955.1:0-1803 GCF_001447785.1 Gekko japonicus | reverse complement strand
GATTAGAATGTGGAATTCACCGCCAGAAGTCTACAGTTAGGTTTCTAATGCACACGAAAGCTTCTACCCCGAATTAAATTTGGTCTTAAAGGTGCCGCTGGACTCAGACTTGGTTCGATTGTGATTTCTTGACAGTTAGCAGAGAAAGGGAAGGCCAGCCGATGGAGTTGCGGTTTCCCGAATAGACGATAGAGAGCCACATAGATCTACGTATCAAGGCAGGCTAAAATCTTTAAATCATCATAACCCTTTTAAAAACCATGCTGCCGTGGTTGGGCGAACTTTAAAAAAGTGCTGGCAGCCATAAAATGCAGCAGAATAAGGCAGGGGGGTGGGGAGGAGTCAGGCAAGCCCCTCACCCACCTGTGTGTGCACATATAAAAATAGACCTCATGAACTCAGCAAGGCAGGAGATAGCTGTCCCATCATGTCCACTTTGATTCGGCTCAGTGGAGATCCCTGGGCCATCTCCTAGCCTGGCCTGCCCCAAGGGGTTGTTGTGAAGAGAAACTGAGATCACTCAAAATTAGGTTTTACCAACCTTCAGGTGGGGTCTGGAGATCTCCCAGAATTAAAACAGATCTTCAGGTGACAGAGATCAGTTTCCCCTGGAGAAAATGGCTGCTTTGGAGGGCGGACTCTAGGGCAGGGGTGTCAAGTGTGCGGTCCGGGGGCCGGATCAGGCCCCCGGAGGGCTTCTATCAGGCCCGCAGTGGAACTGGCTGTCTCCTGCTTCTTCTTCCAGCTCTGCTGCTGCTGCTGCGTCATCGTAAGTTTGCAGCTTACAGAGACACACCTGCACAGCATGCTCACGACCAATGTTCCCTCTAAGCTGTGGAGTCTTCTGAGCAAAAATTCTACTTTGCGAGCGACTGGCATTAAAGCTGTGAGCAAGCACTTTGGCTCCTGCATCAATTAGTTTGCTCTGGAGCCATCCTTCCTGAGCGAAGACAAAAATGTGTGAGCTGGAGGCTCAAAAACTGTGAGCTGGCTCACACTAACGCAGCTTAGAGGGAACACTGCTCACGACTGCAACAGCACAGACATTTTGATGCAACGATTAGAGCAAGAGGTGCCAGTTATCAGACACTGTTAAATAAACAAAATATTGCAAGAGTGCTAATGTCTTGTGCGTGTTTTTATTTTAAGTTTTAAAAAAACATTTGTGTTTGTGTCCTTTATAAAGTTTATATCTCCGCTACCTGGCATTCCATTTTATGACACACCCGGCCCGGCCCGGCCCAACAAGGTCTCATTTATGTCAAATAACAAATTTGTTATGTCAACAAACATAACAAATTTGTTATGTCAAATAACAAATGAGTTCGACACCCCTGATCTAGGGCATTGTACAGCACGGAAGCCTTTCCCCTCCCCAAACCCCTCCCCCCAGAGGCTCCACCCCCATATTCTCCAGGTATTTGCCAACCCAGAGCTGGCAAGCCTGTTCCAAACGCACCAGTCAGATTCTTGCAGGAAGAGTGGGATTCGAATTGGGTTTGCCTCAAGCTCCCTTTGAAGGGGTCCTTGGGGGCAAGATTTTGAGGGTTTGTCCTTGAAACCCCTGCCCCATCATTTTATTTTATTTTTCAAAAAAAAAGAGAACACGTTCCATTGTATCTTGGGTTCCGTGATTCAGGACTAGTAGCTGGGAGAGCTGGGTTCGAATCCGCACTCATGCCCTGGAAGCTCGCTGGGTGACCCCGAGCCAATCACGCACACACTCTCCGCCTAACCTACCTCACAGGGTTGTTGTGAGGATAAAGCAGAGGGGAGGGGAACGATGTCAGTGGCCTAGGGTCC
>NW_015215954.1:0-1740 GCF_001447785.1 Gekko japonicus | reverse complement strand
GCAATGCCCAGCCATCTCATGTTTTCCCCAGGTCCTACATTCAGAGCACTAACCATGAGAGCGAGTGGAGAAAGGGTTTGCTCCCCATTCCAGGCAGCACAGGGGCATCAGTACTGCAAGAGTATCAACAAAATACTGCACGAGTATTCTATGGAGTACCAATCTGGATTGAAGCCTTAAAAGGGGACTTGGAAAGAATTCAGTCCAGATTTTTGCAGAAAATTCTTGGACTTCCCTTGTGTGTTCCTTATTCAGCTTTATGCTTAGAAACCAATCAAAGGCTTCTATCGACCAGAGGATGGCTGATAACTCAGTTTTGGCTTAAACTTCATTTCCATGCTAAAGGTAAAAGTATTATTACTCACATGCTAACTGAGTCCCATCTCTCTCCATGGCTTAGATATGTAGAAGAGAAACTCTCTACAATGGGAATATCCCCAGATTATTTAGCCCCCTTTTCAGATAAACAAGCCTATGCTATCATTAAACAAAGATTACTTGACATCAAAAGGCAAGAATTTACGGAACGTGCAGCAGCCAGCAGATGCTCCCCAAGAAGGCTGGGGACTTTTGACATGGGCTTTACTGCAAAATACCTGTTTAGTTTAATAGCCTCACATCATCGCAGAGCATGCATACTTGCACACTTTAATGTTCTCCCATCGGAGGTGCTTTTTAGGAAGGTACCACCAGATACTATATGTAGACAGACTTTGTCCTTGTTATTTAAAAGATATAGAGTCCACTACACACACCATACTTCCTTGCCCCCTTTATAGGGACATTCGATCCCATTTTATTACTCCATTTCTAGAGGGTAAGAGTTGGCATTCTGATGACACAATTGTTCACTTTCTTCTGTTCAATTCTAATTGCAAAATAATGGAGGCTGTTGCAAAATTCTTATATTATGCAATCAGAAGACGAGGCTTAAATAGCCAAGTGTGAGTGACTGAGGCATCTTAGTATTTTGCTGTATTTCCATGATGTTTTATGCTTTCAATGCCAATAAAGGTTTTGTGTGTGTGTGTGATATTGCAAGAATGTTGATGTTTTAAGCATGTTTGTATTTTAAGTAAAAAATAATATCTTTAATTGTGTTCGTCCATGTCCTTTACAAAGACCACCAGCACCACCTGGCATTACATTTTTTGACACACATGGCCCGGCCAAACAAGTTCCTATTTATGTCAGATCTGGCCCTTATAACAAATGAATTTGACACCCCTGTTAAGGTCTTGCTCTATGCTTTATGTAGATTTCCCAGCCCTTCTGTAATATCACAGCAAAAATGCTATCAAACATCATAGCTCTGCTGTTTTGACTGGAAAATCCTCATTTTATTTTAGCTTTGTGCCAAATAAACTTGTGAGTCCTCATTTTTGCATCATTTTTTCTTTCCTCAGGCCAAATTATTTCTTTTAAGAGGATACAATTTTAATGTTATTTTTCCAACATTCATCTATAAATGGCAAATAATAAATAAAAGTTGGTGTTAAAAATGGGAAAGCGCACCAAAAAATGGGTCCTCAAAAGCTCACAATGCCCACATACCAAAAATGGCGTATTTGTACATTCCTACATCACAGCAAGAGGCAAGACCAGCTTTCTGTTCAGCCCCACAGTGACATGATGAATCAGTCAATGGTATTGAGGTGGGAGGGGCAAGTGGACAAGGTCTTAGAGGATACTGAGGGGAGTGTGGGATCATTGGGAGAAATTCAATTACACAACTCAGTG
>NW_015215953.1:0-1834 GCF_001447785.1 Gekko japonicus | reverse complement strand
TTGCGGGATGGGCGGGCTATAAATACAAACAATAAACAAACTTCTCCCCAGGGATCAGGCAGAAAGGGGGAATAAATCCAGCACACACCCCCAAGTGACCCGCCTGCTCTGCAGTTTTGCTCTCTCTGCTTTCTTGAGAGCGCCACGTTCTCTGGCGCCTCTGGAGGTGGATCTTTCACTGGGGGAACCCCAGGCCCTGTTCCCTTCCCTTCATGGGGAGCAGTTCCTCCTGCAGTTCCTACACGGTGTCTGGACAAGAGATCCTCTGAACGCTGTTCCCTTCACCCATCCCGAGCCTGACATCCTGTACCTTCCCAGTCTACTCCCTTCCAGTGTACAATCTCTACCTGGTGTGATCCCTGAGGAGGAATCTGCTTTTTCTTTCAGCGTCCCTTTTCCTTTGAGGAGGTGTCCATCGATTTCACGGAGGCAGAATGGGCCCTGCTGGATCCGGGACAAAGAGCTCTGTACAGGGAAGTCATGCTGGAGAACTATGAGAATGTGGCCTTTCTGGGTAAGGATCTCTCCTTGGTGCCAAAGGTGCAAATTGCTGCCATTGTGAGGAGGCATTAATCCAAATATTGCATAGCTATTAACCGTTTAGAGACCTGTCCCGCTACTTGGAGTGGGGGGAGCTAGTCTCCCAGGCACAGTATCTGCTTGGCGTGTAGAAGGTCCCAGGTTCAATCCCAGGCATTTCCAGTAAAAAGTATCAGATAGGAGGTGATGTGAAAGACTTCTGCCTGAGACCCCGGAGAGCCCCTGCTGGACTGAGTAGACAACACAGACTTCAATGGACGAAGGGTCAGATTCAGTAGGAGGCAGCCTCATGTGTTCCTGGGTGTGTTCTTGCCCAGGGGCAACAGAGGCCAGTGTTGTGGCCATCACCCAAGCCAGAGAAGGTGTCCTGGCCCTGAGGCAAAGGTAGGGATGGGAGGCCCTCAGAAGGACTCTGGAAGGGGCCGGATCCTCATTTCTCTGTTGCCAGCCTTTGCAACACTCCCTTCCCCCCGAATGGGATCCCAGACGTCCGCTCATCCTGTGATCTGGAAGCCGCAATCTCCCTGGGTCACTACTCTTTGTACCTGAGCAGCACCCAGTCCAGTGGGTTCATGAGAAGAGAGCACAGAAGCAAAGCAGACCCCCTTTTAAATAAATAAAGGTTTGTTAAGCATTTAAAAATAAAACATCACTGAACAGCAGCGTTGCTGCAGCTCAACTACAGAATAACAAGGAAAGCGAACTGTTCTATGTAATACATGCAATACTTGGTGACACCTCTTGTTGCAGCGTAAGTATTCCAGCTGTAGCCTAAGTTGGTTTACAGAAAGCTATTCATCATGATGTAGCAAAAAAATACCAAGACATACTCACATGACATAAGCATAAATTTAGCCTGGCTTCCCTCTTGTCTGCAAGTGTATTATACCTAGGGTCAGGTGTTCCTAACGACCCAATCAAGAGTCCTCCTTCATGGAATTTTCCAGAGGCTGTCAACACCCTCCTAATCCCCCCTCCCTACTGGCTACAAAACTGGATACTCGTTCTCATGGTTAACCAATTACTATTAACCAATGACTGCATTCTTGAGTCCAGCCTTGATAAAGATAAGGATTGTAGCTGCAGGAAGACTCAAGTCACAAACACCTGCAACTCAGAGTAGGCCACTTAATAATCACGTAAAACCTTGGGGGAACTAGGATGCTTTGCCACACAGATCTATTCCCCTGATACTGGTTGGGATTGTGGGATTCCTAAATGAGCTGGCTAAAAGTGAGTATCCTTCACGATTATGTCAAGGGGAAAGGCAAGGAAGAGCCATGGGGGATTTCTG
>NW_015215952.1:0-1851 GCF_001447785.1 Gekko japonicus | reverse complement strand
AGCCTTTGTAACTCCATCTTTGTTACGGGCCGGTGCTTGACCTTTAGTCACCTTGAGTTCTGTGAGGGAATCGCTGTTAGGTCATTCCCAAGAGAATATCCTTCTCTCTCATGTTTGTTAGCAGCTCTTATCTTCAAAGCCTGATTGTTTCCTCTCACCGCTGGATGCCGGGCATGAGATGGCTTGGCTCATCTCAATATTTGGGATAGCTTGATTAATGATTTCTTGACCGGTAGCCAGCACTTAGAATATAAGATGCTTAGTTTTAGCTATGTATCTTGTCTTGAGGTCTGACTAAGTTTCGTTGTGTGTATGTGTGCGTGTTCGAGGCCCAGCAGATGGGAGCTTAGCCTGCCATTTCTGTAAGCTCAATCATTGCTTATTAAAATCTTCTTGTAAGCAAACCTGGATCTTGCATATCATTTCCTCGGGTCTGTTGCGATCTTGGGGCTCCTGGCCAGAGTCCCAAACCAGGGGCTAGCCTGATCTTGTAAGATCTTGGAATCTTACATGACGAAGCCCCGCCCCCTGCTTCCAGCCGCTCCGCTTCCGGCTCTCATTCAGCCAGGAGGAGGCAGGAGAAGAGGGAGGGTAAGTTGCTTCCTCCCCGCCTCTCCCCACCCCTGCCTGGAGCCAGGGAGGGCCTTGGCGGGGCTTCCTCGCACTCCCACCGGCCTTGCAGGTCCACCGCCAGGCCCCTGATGTCAGGGGGTGTGGCATATGCTAATGAGTTATGCTAATGAGTTCCCCTAGCTCTTTTTCTACGAAACGACCCCTGGCCAAAGTAGGGTTAGCTCTGGTTAGTATTTGGATAGGAGACCACCAAAGAAATCCAGGGTCACTATGCAGATGTAGGCAATGGGCAAGCCTCCTCTAAACATCTTTTGCGTTGAAAACCCTACGGGGTCTCCAGGTCAGCTGCAATTTGATGGCACTTTACACCACCACAATAGATGGTGGAGGAAAGGGTCAAATATTGTGTATTATGTATGTAAATATTATGAGCCTGCTTCGGCAGGGAGGGCGGAGTAGAAATCAAATAAATGAAATAAAATACAATAAATGTAAGTTGATTTTAAAAAAATATTTTTTTTTTAAAAAAATGAGATGATTGGAGAGCCATAACTGGATACTCCTGGTGTTTGGTTTTGGTTTTTACTGTAGATGTGCACTGCTAGATTCGGATTGTGTCCATTCAGGGTGGTTAATTCTTTCCCTCCATATCCTATGCTGTTATTATCCTTGAAAAAGATAAGTGACTTTTCCCATTCCTGAGTTAACAGTGACATAGGGAGGGAGGGTCAGTTTCAACGAGCCAAATGGTGTGCGGTGGAAAGACTGAGATGACTTGCAGCTCCCGGATCCGAATGCCGTTTACTTCTAAAACCGCCAGGAAAATCTGATCATGGTTCTCCTGGAGTCTCATCAAAATTGACCCTCAGACAAGGGCACCATTTTAGTAGCATAGAGAAGAGGGAGGTCATTCCTCTCCACCATGGAGGACATATATGATTATTTCTTGGAAGTTTCTCCATTGTCCTGAATGAGTCTCTCCTCGATTACTGTGACAAGCAATTGAATTTGCTCTAAAACGATTGCATGACAAAAAAACTAAGCCGGTCAACCCCCTGGTTATGGTGGGAGATTTCCAGCCCAGAGCTTCTGTTGCCTGCCATCCCTCTGGGAAGTGACAGGGAGGGAATGGCATTCTTGACTTCTGGGAAAAACCAAGAAGCTCTGGCGGTAGCTGTAGGAATCACTGGAAACTCTGTGGTTTTACTGCCGTCGCTTTCGGGGTTTCCCTGGAAGTGACATGATCATGCTCATGGCTTTTTTTGTAGAAAAAGCCCA
>NW_015215951.1:0-1729 GCF_001447785.1 Gekko japonicus | reverse complement strand
CACGATAGTCTGAGCCTCTGCGGTGGCATCATCTACAGGAAGTTGGTGGTACGCCTGCGCCAAGTCCAGTTTCCTGAAAACCTTTGCGCCAGCTAAGGACGCTAGGACCACCGCAACGGGATAAGCGTGGTCCTGCATGGCCTTGTTAATTGTGCATTTGTAGTCTGCACAAATATGGACATCCCCATTGGGATTCATAGGAGTAACTATGGGGGTCTCTTGGAGGGCATGTGGCACGGGTTCCAAAAACCCCTGAGCCACCAGGCAATCCAGTTCCACATCTATCTTTGGCTTAAGTGCAAACAGGATGCGCCTTGTCTTCATGCGGATGGGGTGGATGGACGGGTCGAGAGTTAGGGAAATGGCTGCACTGGTGTAGCAGCCAAGCATATCATTGAAAACCGCCAGGAACTTGTCACATACATTGTGAAAGTCTATAGGATGCACGTGACGCACTCCCATCACCCCGAATCCCAGGGAAGGAAACCACAAGAGTCCCAACAAACTAGTGAGCTGTCCCTCAACCACCAGCAAGTCCACAAGTCCATCAAAGTCTTTGTATTGCACGTGGAACTTGCCCCACCACTTAACGGCTACCAGGTTCTTTTGGAAGTCTCTGAGGGTGAACCCGGTGGGTATCAAGCAGGGGTCCCCCTCTGGAGAGTCTCTTCAGAGATAGAGGACCCTGTGTCCAACTCCATCTCACAGGGCGCCCCCTCAATATAAGTTACTTTAATTTTGTCGGGGGTGTCCCAGGGCAAGTTCAATACTTGGTGTTGGTGAATGGCCATTGTGTGGAGTTCTGCTGATTCCTGATGTACAGCGTAGTGATGTCTGGTCCCTCGGGAGCAGCAGGCACGTGCTATGTGGCCGACCTTGCCACAGGTCCGGCAGGTCATGTTGTGGAACTGACAGGAGCATCATTCGTGGTCCTCACCGCAACTGGCGCAGGGCATTTGAGCGGAGGGCTACGTGGGGTGTGCTCTGGCGGTGGCAAAAGGCTGTGAGTCGCAGCGAGCTGGGCGATGGACCTGGTGCTCTTCGTCCTTGTCTGAGACATCAGAGACCAGGGAGGCTGAGGCCTGATGTGCGGCATGGCCCCAGCGGTTGCGTTGAGAAGCTGTAGCCTTTTGCATCGCTTTTTCTAGAGTCCTCTCCATGTGGCTGATGAGCTTATGGCAGAGCTTCTGTTCCCTGATGCCCACAACAAATTGGTTAAGGAGGCTGTCTCCTAGGTCAGGGAATCCACAGTGGAAGACCAGCCTGTGGAGTTTGGCCATGAAGTTGGTGGCCGCTTCGGACTTCTGCTGGCATGCAAAGAAGTCCATGCGCCTCGCCACCTTGGTCGGTTGAGGCATGAAATGGTGGCGTCATCCAACTCATCTTAGGTGGTGTCATCCAAGGTCTTGGGCATGATGAGGCTCTAGACGAGGCGTAAGGTGGCAATGCCACAGGCGCTGAGCAGGAGTGACTTCTTTTTGTTGGCATTGTCAATGCCCTGGAACCCGACAAAGAATTTTAGGCACTCCACCCAGGTTTCCCATAACTCAGGGTGAGCAGAGTCGAACTCAGAAAGATGTCCTGGAACAGCAGCCATGACCCTGGAAGCCATGTGAGGCATGGAGGGCTGGGGCTCATTGCGCGGTGCAGTGCTGATGCCGGAGTCGGTGCCGGAGGTTGGGTCAGGCTCGATCATCGGTATCCCACCTTTGTTGCCAGTGAAATATAC
>NW_015215950.1:0-1788 GCF_001447785.1 Gekko japonicus | reverse complement strand
AGTGCTCTAAAGTGAACATTCAAAAAAAGAAGAAGAAGAAGAAGCCGGAGATCGCCTGTGCGGGTGAAAAACAGCAGAAAAAAGCGTTTCGGATCCGGGAGAAGAAACTGAAGACTACTTGGAAGTGGTTTACAGGTAAAACGGTTCAGCCCAGTTTCAGCATTCAATGGGACAGAAGCGTTTGTGTGTGAAAGTACAAATATATTCCGGTAGGGAACCGGTTTTAAAACGGTTCTGTCTGAAATGTCAGACCAGAAACCATTTGGGAACCGTTCCTGAACTGGAATATATCACCTGTCTGAAATTCCTCTATATCAAAGCCATGAAAACAGAATGTAAAAATAAAATTAATACAACAAATCTAAAAGTCAGATGGTGAGTTCATCATTATTTCCCATTCTGGACTGCCAGCCGAGCAGTGGATGACACTGGATAACACATCTAGATAACACATCTGACCTGGACCCTTTTCAGTTGGGCTTCAGGCCTGGCTTTGGGACCAAAACAGCACTGATTGATTTGGTTGACAATCTCCATTGACATCTGGGTAAAGGCATGCCGACCCACCTGATCCTTCTGAATCTATCAATGGCCTTCGATACAGTTGACCATTTGGTCCTAATCGACTGTCTTGCCTCCCTGGGGGTAAGGCACATTTCCCTTAGCTGGTTCTCCTTGTTCCTCTCAGACGGTTGTTATCAGAGAGGAGAGATCTTCCCAATGAGACCTAAATTGTGGGGTCCCACAGGGTTCAACTTTCCCCCCGATGTTATTTAGCACATATATGCACCCTCTTGCCGAGATCATAAGGAGGTTTGGAGTTGGGTGCCATCAATATGCTGAAGACACTCAGCATTTCCCTTACTAGATAAGCAGCTTGGGGCAGTGCTCTCAGCACTATCCCAGTTCCTGGATGCAGTAGTCCAACGGTTAACGGGGAGCTGGCTGAAGTTGAATCCATCCATGACAGAGGTCATGTGGCTGGGAAAGACTGAAATGCTAGTGGAGGGTCACTCCTGAGATTCGATGGTGTCCAGTTGACAGCTGTAGATTCCATAAAGAACCTTGGAGTGTGACTGGATTTTGCACTATCATTGGATAAACAAGTCTCCATGGTAGCACGGTCAGCATTTTTTCATCTATGCCAGGCACACTAGCTGGGTCCTTATTTGTCTGAGTCAGACCTTGCCACATTGATCCATGCAACGTATGGACTACTCTAGATTGGACTACTGCAATTCCCTCTATGTAGGGCTCCCCTGAAAACACTGTGGAAACTGTAGGTTGTCTAGAATGCAGCTCCCAGGTTGCTGACTGGGGCATTACTCCTATTCTGTGGCAGCAGCACTGGCTACCAATCAGTTTCTGGATCCAATTCAAGGTGTTGGCATTAACCTTTAAAGCCCTTAACTATCTGGAACCCTCATACCTTTGGGACTGCCTCTCCTCTTACAACCCCCACACACTCCCTTCAGTCTTTAAGCAACAGCTGGACAAACACTTGTCAGGGATGCTCTAGGCTGATCCTGCATTGAGCAGGGAGTTGGACTAGATGGCCTGTATAGCCCCTTCCAATGCTGTGATACTATGATTCTATTTCATTATATGATCATCAAGGGCCCTCTTGCAGGTGCCTGGCCCCAGGATGGCTCGATTAGCTGTCACCCAGGGAAAAGCCTTCTCAAATGTGGCCCTACCCTGTGAAATGCACTCTTGGGTGACACCTGTGACCTGAAAGACTTGCTTAGTTTCTGCAGGCCATGCAAAGTTGAATTATTTAGGTTGGCC
>NW_015215949.1:0-1814 GCF_001447785.1 Gekko japonicus | reverse complement strand
TGGAACTATATCGTTTATGTAAAGATTAAGCAGCGTGGGGGCTAATAAGCATCGTTGCTTAACACCTTTAGAGAGATTAATGGTATTTGTAAGTTGTCCATCTACTCCGCAATGAATTTGTGCAGTAGGATTCTCGTATAGTTTATAAATCAACCAAAGAAGTCTCTTGTCTAGAGATGTTTTAGACAATTTGGCCCAGAGGCGGCATCTGGGGACTGAGTCAAATGCCACCCTGAGATCCATAAATGCTGCATGAAGGGAACCTTTTGAATAGGAAGAATATTTATCGGCAAGATGATACAGTACTACGCAATGATCTAAGGCTGAAACACCATTTCTAAATCCTGCTTGCTCAGGGTGAATTATGGATTCTGTTTCTATCCAGTTCAGTAGTTTATGATTTTAAAAAGCTGCATTCACTTTGCCTATTACTGAAAGCAGGCTTATAGGCCTATAGTTAGTAGGAATTGTTTTTGACCCTTTTTTGTGAATTGGAACTATCACTGCATGCTTCCAACACATTCTTAGTCTAACAGGGCTGTTATGAGGATAAAAGGGAGGAGAGGGGGATTATGTAAGTCCCCATTAGGGAATAAGGTGGGGTATAAATGAAGTAAATAAATTTGTGTTCCTGGTAAATACTAAACACGGTGTTATTGTTTTGTAAACCCACAAAATGTGATTAACCAGAGGTAACAGTGAGTGAGATAATGAAAATATATACCTTATAGAAAGCAAAGTCTTTTTCAAGCAATTTACATATTTTTGGGAAACAAGAATCATCTCTAGCCTCATGGCACTGGAAATAAGTAAGTTTCCAAGAAGAAATAATAATACCACATGAACAACTTGCAGCCCCTTGGGACAAAGTTGGAATTGACATGTTAGCCTAGCAGGACAGTATCATTTGCTAATAACAAACTGCCTTGTTAATTTCCCAAAGGAAAGTCTTCCACACTGGAAGACACAACAGCAGTAGTAATTATCAGGTGCATCAGATCCATATTTGGCCTTCATGGGTTACAACAGCAGTTGACAATAGTTCATATGTATAAAGTAAGACTTTCACATTTTTTGCATAAACATAGGACCTCTGTCAATTAGCTAAAGGAAGAAATAAAAGTGTGTGTGTGTGTGTGTGTGTGTATGCGTGCGCGTGCGTGTGTGGATTTCTAGGACATAAAACACAGTATGACTTTTAACTTGCATTTGATTGTGGATTAACTGATCTAAATTGTGGCAGATAGAACTTCTTTACACTAAATGTGTCAATTACTAGAAGCTGGAATGATAAAAATTGTGAAGTTCTCGTTCTGCTTCATATGGTCCTCATTCATGATACATATGGGCTCCCACCAATGCAAGGACTTCACTTACAATTTCAGCATCAAGGATGGATGGATTGATGAGGAAGCTCAATGGAAGCTGCATGTGTATATGTATGCCCCCGAAAAGCTTTGGATCAAAAGCCAGAACACTTCATTAGAATGGTGGACACTGGCCTATCAAAACCACTGTGATGACAAAGAAGTCATTATGCCTGTAATAACTTAAGAAGACCAAGTCTATAGTAAAATGGAAAATCTGTACCAAAAAAATAAAAAATAAAAATCCAGTGAACAAAACAAAGACAGAACAGGCTACATATTATTTACCAGCTGCTTCAGTTGTATGAATATTAGAAGGTACTACTTCTTAAGTGAGCTGCAATATAGCTGCTATGAAAAATTACTAAAAGCACATTACTAAAAGCATATCAGCAATCGAAGAGGAATAATAAAGTATCCAACAGAATTTAGCATGGACCATATCTC
>NW_015215948.1:0-1865 GCF_001447785.1 Gekko japonicus | reverse complement strand
CAGGATTGAACCAGGATTTAAGGTCTAGTTCAGAAAGGACCATTGTCGAACTGATAAAACCAGGGATGAGATCCAAGTATGGAAAGGACCTTTGTAATCTAGTCATTGTAGTTGTTGGATACCTCCCTCCTCTGTCTTTCAAACCACCGGTTGTTATTATTCAAAAGCACATCTATCTCTGGTAATGAACCAATTAATCACACCGGAAAATGCTTCTAAAATATCGCTGATGGTGGCTGGGGTTTGCATTCCCAGATGATTTAATGGGATGCTGTGTGCTGTGCCTTGTTGCAGAAATGTGTGCAAAATCCTTGAGGTTTCTCAGATCAGAATGCGCCCCACTCCTTAACTAATGATCAGTGACGGGGGAGGCTTCTGACATGCGGCTCTGATTAGGAGGGAATGTTTGTGCTGTCAGAACGAACCAGATTCCCCAGGGGTGGTGCAATTAGCATTCTCTCTCTACTCCTTCGACAGGCAAAGGGGGGAGGGGAAGAGAGTGTACGTTTCGGATTCGCTCCAGGGCGGGTGGAGTAAAGATTTAGCATTTCTTGTCACCCGTGATTGATGCTGGAACTGGCTGTGATTCCTTCCCCTCCTGTTCCTGCACATTTATCACTGCACTCTGAACAGCCAGAAGATATGAGAAGATTATTGTCAGATCAGCGAGGACAATATTTGCCACCTGGATGCACAAAATCTGATTTGCAGCTAAGCCAATTGTCCGGGTGAAAGGTGACGAGGATCCAGATCTGTCTTATGAACCTCAGGACAACACCTTTTGTGGGGAGGGGTGTGTGGAGTGGATAAAAAAAATGTCATAACTTTGGGTCCAGTTTGGTGTAGTGGTTAAGAGCGTGGGACTCTTATCTGGAAGAACTGGGTTTGATTCCCCACTCCTCCACATGCAGCTGCTGGTGTGACCTTGGGTCAGTCACAAGTTGTCTCAGAGCTGTTCCCTCAGGAGTATCTCTCGAGTGAGCTCTCTCAGCCCCACCTACCTCACAGGCACTGTTCCCTCTGAGGTGAGTCAGTGTGAACTAGCTCACAGCTTTTTAGCCTCTGGCTCACACATTTTTGTCTTAGCTCAGGAAGGATGGCGCCAGAGCAAACTCATTTATGCAGCAGCCAAATTGTTCACTCTCAACTTTCATGCCAGTGTCCCAGTTCCGGGATCCCGGGACTTGTCCCACACACCCCAGGGACTCTGACGACCACTGACTCACCCAGGAGACCCGCAGACTGGGGAGACCCTGCAACGCCGAGCCCCGTCAGCGCAGCTGAGGCACAATGGTCTGACCCCACCCGACTGCAAAGCAAGGAATCTCCCAGAGCAACAGGAGAGGCCGACGCGCCCGGGAGAGGCTGAAGGCGGACCCACGCCCACATGAGACCCCATATGCTCCAACCAGGGGTCATTTCCTGCAGGAGCACACAGGAGCAGAGCTCCGGCAGTAAAAAGCCCAGGGGGTGGGTACATGCAACAAGCCCCACCCCCTGGTCCCTCTCCTGGCTGCTTCTTGCTCTGACTGAGAGCTGCTGGGAGCAGGGGGCGGGGCTTGTTGCATGTGCCCGCCCCCTGGGCTCTTTACTGCCGGAGCTCCACTCCTGTGCACTCCTGCAGGAAATGACCCCTGGATGGGATACCACCAAGGAAGACAAGTTTGGGAAGGGAGAACCAAGAAAATCAACCTATGTGGGCAGAAGCCCTTGTGCCTATGGAAACACTACACTGGAGCCAAGCAAAAACCTCCACATAAAGAGGCATCCACTGTCTGAATACCAATGCTTGAGGCCAACAGCATGGAGGGTGTGTGTGTGTGTGTGTTCTAGGGGACCACACAGTGGCCAGAAATACCAGGTGC
>NW_015215947.1:0-1871 GCF_001447785.1 Gekko japonicus | reverse complement strand
GCACCTGGAGAGGGGTTTCTGCCATGAGGCGCCACTTTTGACTTCAGTATTATGGAAGTGCAATTTCTTTTTTCACACTGAAGACAGGAACTAAGAGTGTAGATTAGAAATGTGGTCATTGTCATTCAATTCAGCTGCAGCAGTTCAAATTACTACTATAAGAGATTGTAATTCTTACTGTTTGCTTGTGTTTCTTTTTACAGGGATTACATAACATGGTACTGAAAAATGTTCAACAGATCTGCCGTGTCTGATTTTCTGCTCCTGGAATTCTCAGAGGTTCGGGAACTGCAGTTGCTACACTTCACTCTATTTCTCATGGTGTACTTGGCAACTGTCACAGGGAACCTCCTCATCATCTCTTCAGTCGCCTTAGACCATCACCTGCACACCCCTATGTACTTCTTTCTGATGAACTTGGCCATACAAGACCTTGGCCAAGTTTCAGTCATTGTCCCCAAATCCATGATCAATTCCCTCCTGAATACCAGGCACATTTCATATCCAGGGTGTGTTGCTCAAGTCTTCTTTTTTCTCTTCTTTGTAACATCTGATTTCTGCATCCTGACAGTCATGGCATATGACCGGTATGTGGCCATTTGCAATCCATTACGTTATGAAATGGTAATTAATTGGCAGGCTTGCACTGAAATGCTGGCTGGTGTATGGATTGCTGGTTTTCTGTATGCTGGATTGCACACCACTGGAACTTTTGCAACACATTTCTGCTCTAATTTTGTCAATCAGTTTTTTTGTGAAATCCCACAGGTAATAAAATTGACTTGTTCTGACCGAAATCTAATTGAAATGACTGCTGTTGTGATTGGAATTGTCCTTTTGCTGGGCTGTTTTGTCTATATCCTTGTATCGTATGCACACATTTTCACCACAGTGTTAAAATTGCCTTCTACAAAGGGGAGGCAGAAGGCTTTCTCCACTTGCACCCCCCACCTCATTGTCTGCTCCACATTTATATTTACTGGATGTGTTGCCTACCTGAAGCCCATCTCTAACACCCCATCGTGGCAGGAGTTGTTATATACTGTGATCTATTCCTTGGTTCCACCTATGATGAACCCGGTGATTTACAGTATAAGAAACAAGGAGATCAAAAAAGCAATGTTAAAGGTTTTAAGGTTTAGATACTTTTCTTGAAGTACATGATCAAGTTTGCTGTTGTAAGTATGTGTTTATTTTGCTGTTTTCTCAAAAAAAACCCTAACATTAAATTGTATAGCCAGTGAGCACCCAATGCAGAATACTAATCTTATTCTTTATAGTTGAGTGTCCATAGTGAGGTGGATCCTACCATTTCATTGAGCAAGTTAGTTTGCTGAAATATATTTACTCCACCTCTCCTTTTGCCAGTTTGGTGTAGTGGTTAAGTGCGAGGACTCTAATCTGGGAGAACCGGGTTTGATTCCCCAGTCCTCCACTTGCACCTGCTGGATGACCTTGGGCAAGCCATAGTTCTGATAAGACCTGTCCTTGAAAAAGAGCAGTTTCTGTCAGAGCTCTCTCAGCCCCACCCACCTCACAGGGTGTCTGTTGTGGGGATAGGAAGGGAAAGGCGTTTGTAAGCCGCTCTGAGACTCCTTTGGGTAGTGAAGGGCGGGGTATAAATCCAATCTCTTCTCTTCTTCTTGCCTCAAGTTTCCTCTGAGGCTACTCAGAGGAAACAGAGTGATTTTTAAAAAAATGGCTGTTACTATCTCCCTGATGAATTTTAATAGGAAATAGCTATGTCCAAATGCCCACCAGTACTTGGAGGGAGGAGGCAGCTGTATGGGTTGGATCCAGCCAGACTTTTCACTCCATGTCACCCAATTCTCCTTCTTACTCTGTCCCCCATCCAACATATTGTTTGTCCA
>NW_015215946.1:0-2064 GCF_001447785.1 Gekko japonicus | reverse complement strand
ATAAGAGTAAAATGGAGGAGGGAATTGCACGAAACTCCTTGAAAGAAGGGTGTGATAAAAAAATATGAAAGATATATAATCTCTTTAGCTTGGAGAAATGACAACTATGGGGTGACATAATCAAGGTTTACAAAAGCAGGTAGAGAAAGAGGTCCTTTTCTCCCTTTCTCACAATACAAGAATTTGTGGGCACTCCGTGAAATTGCTGAGCGGTCGGGTTAGAACTGATAAAGGGAAGTCCTTCTTCACCCAAAGAGTGATTGACACATGGAATTCACTGCCACAGGAGGGGGCGGTGGCTACAAGCATGGACAGCTTCAAAAGGGAATTAGATAAGCATATGGAGCAGAGGTCCATCAGTGGCTGTTAGCCACAAGGTATAGATAGGAACTCTCGGTGTGGGGCAAGTGATGCTCTGTATTCTTGGTGCTTGGGGGTGTCAGGACCCACAGCAACAATGAGATACATACTTGCAGGAAGGTTTTACTTTATTAGAAGCTATAGATGCATGGACAGGAACACTGTTAGGAATGAGGGGTGAACTATGCACAAAACAGTTATAGTACATTCATATGAGCGTTGCCCAATGACTATGGTTCCCGCGCGCGCCCTTCGGCCTGAGAACTAACTGTTACTTGAAGCAAAAACAGGTACGAGCTTCCCACGGCTCTGCCTGCCTAAAGCCAAAGCAATGATCTAAGCGACTCCTCCAGTGGCCTTGAGAGATACGCAGAGCGGTTTGCAGAAGAGCGTTAATTAGCGATAGGGGAAGGTATGCACATCTGTGCACAGGGAAAAGAACATTTTGGCAGCTTGCTGACAGGGGGGCACAGTGGGAGGGCTTCTAGTGTCCTGGCCCCACTGGTGGACCTCCTGATGGCACCTGGTATTTTTGGCCATTGTGTGACACAGAGTGTTGGACTGGATGGGCCATTGGCCTGATCCAACATTGGCTTCTCTTATGTTCTTATTTTCTTATATATTTATTGGCATTCTGCCCAGAATGTCAAACTTCACAGTGGCCTTTCATAAATCAAGGGTGTGATCTCCTCGAATCCATCCGATACTTAATGCAGGGTGCTCCAACGTGGTGCCCGTGGGCACCATAATGCCTGCTGAGACCTTTCCTGGAGCCCACCAAGGGTTTTTACAAAGTGGGCAGGGCCAACTGGGGCTTTTGCCCAACAAGGCTTCTGATCGGCCATTGGAGATTTGATTTGCTGCGCAGATTTTTAAAAATGTTGCTTTGACGGCAGCTGCTACCATAACACAAGGGTCTTAACGGTGTGACTGAAGGCAAGCCATGATAGCCTTTTGTGTCTGGCTCCACCTCCTATTGGAGCTGTGGTGGCTCAAGTGGTTAAGACCCTGAACTGTAGGCTTTGGAAGGTCAGTAGTTCAGCAGTTCGAGACCCGAGTGTGCCGCATGACGGAGTGAGCTCCCGTCTCTAGTTCCAGCTCCTGCCAACCTAGCAGTTCGAAAGCAAGAAATGGCAAGTAGATAAATAGGTACCACTTCGGTGGGGAGGTAACAGCGTTCCGTGTGCCTTGGTGTTTAGTCATGCCGGCCACATGACCACAGAAACGTCTGCAGACAGCGCTGGCTCTTCAGCTTGGAAATGGAGATGAGCACCGCAACCCTAGAGTCGGACTCGACTGGCTTTCGAGCAAGGGAAACCTTTACTTTTACCTTACCACCTCCGATAGAAGCCATTTTGTGGCTTGAAGAAGCAGGAAGAGGAGGAGATTGGATTGATACCCCCCCCTTCACTCGGAGTGTGGCTTACAATCTCCTTCCCCTTCCCCTGCCCACAACAGACCCCCTCGGATGACCGCAGCCCTGCCCCCGGCGTGCCCGACGTGGCCGTGTCACTTCCGGGTGACATGCTCGTGGTGCGTGCGCACTTTGCGCACACGCATGCTCTCCTGGAACAAGCCAGGAGTCCCCCGCTGCAGCTCAAGGTAGGACTTGGCAACCCTAGTGCTGTTGTTTAGCCTGACATGGAAGGGGATATGGCACAAAGCCAATGGGGACAAAGCCTGGGAAACTGGAGTCTATTTACT
>NW_015215945.1:0-1834 GCF_001447785.1 Gekko japonicus | reverse complement strand
CAGCCATGAAAGCCTTCGACAACATATATAGAAATTTCCTGGTCAAGGAAGGTGTGCATGGTGAAAATGCCAATAGATGGGGTTCATAATTGTGAAGAATTGCCCTGCACCTCCAAAATTCATTTATTGTTTTACTACAAAGGGTTCTATGCCACAACCACACTCTGAGGCAAAATAATGCCTTGCATGGGCTTGCGGGCAATGTTCCCTCTAAGCTGAGTTAGTGTGAGCTAGCTAACAGTTTTTTAGCCTCCAGCTCACAAATTTTTGTCTTAGCTCAGGGAGGATCGCTCACAACTTTAATGGCAGTAGCTCACAAAGTAGGATATTTGCTTACAAGTCTCCACAGCTTAGAGGGAGTATTGCTTGCTGGTATTTTAAGGGCCAAAGTTGACTTTAAGGCATCCACAGGTCCAACCTGTGGACGCTGATGCCATTTTAGAGCAGAACTGGCCATTTAAAAATGCCATAAGGACCTGATCCTGATCAAACCAGCAGTGCAGCAGGAGCAGGCGATCTTGCTCCTCCATGCCTTTTCAAGTGTCAAAAGAGTTTCCGCAGCTGTTTTGGCACCTGAAAAGGCACAGAGGGGGAGGACGCAAGAGCACCTGGTCCTGACATGCTGTGGGGCCCAATCAAGCCCTCGTAGCATTTTTAAATGGCCAAGTTCAACCCTAAAAATGGCATCAGCAGCCACAGGTCAGACCCACAGACACCATATCATCTAAAATGGCCCTAAGAAGTAAAGTGAGAGCGGGCTCATTCATCGTTCAACACAAGAGCTCCCCAGCTCTTTAGATTATGCAGGTAGTTTAGTTCCCAGAAATCACACCTAAAGATACAGAGTGTTAAGGATCAAATAGTCACCCCCCCCCTTTCCTGGAAAATGTGAATGCATGTTCCCTTGGTAGCTATCCAGAGAAAGGATACAAATGCAACTCTGGAAGTAGCACCAATACAGAGGGCACAAGAGTAAAAGTCCTCTGGAAGCAGATACCTATTAGACTTGCTAGTGGTTGATAGTTACTCAGAAAGAAATCATCATTTCTGGGAGTAAGGGAGTGAAGGGCCTCACCAGGCAATGACTTGGGATAGTTGTGGAGCTTCCAAACTCCCTACGTGGAAGGAAATGGAGTCCTGCAAAACTGTTTCTTCACAATAATATTGATCAGCCCTGCAAAGCAGATTACTGAGGCAAACAACAACAACAACAACAATGGTCTATCAAGGACAGCAGCTCTCCAGGATCTCAGGACGTCCATGTCATCTACAGATATATATTGGTCGTCAGGTTGCAGAAGACTTATGGTGACCCTGTAGCATTTTCAAGGCAAGAGACATTCAAAGGTGGATTACCATTGTCTGACTCTGTGTCATGACCCCGGAATTCCTTCGTGGTCTCCCATCCAAACACTGACCAGGGCTGATCCTGCCCTGAGCTAAGGCAAAAACGTGTGAGCTGGAGGTTAAAAAACTGTGAGCTAGCTCACACTAACTCAGCTTAGAGGGAACACTGATGGTGACCCTGTAGCATTTTCAAGGCAAGAGACATTCAAAGGTGGATTACCATTGTCTGGCTCTGTGTCATGACCCCGGTATTCCTTCGTGGTCTCCCATCCAAACACTGACCAGGGCTGATCCTGCTTAGCTTCCGAGGTCTGACAAGACTGGGCTAGCCTTGGCTAGCCAGGTCAGGCCTGCCACCTACTATCTGATAATTGGGAATTCAACCTGTGATCTTCAGCATGCAAAGCAGGCGCTCTACCACTCAGCCATGACCCCTCCCAAATGATGGTTATGTGTTCTGAACATCTGAAATGAACTATATGAGAAT
>NW_015215944.1:0-2449 GCF_001447785.1 Gekko japonicus | reverse complement strand
CACTGACTCAGCTTAGAGGGAACACAGGCTCAGACCATTGCCGGTTTTGCCCCTCTGCAAGGGGCACCTGCTAACCTGGGCGAAGTTGTCACGGTTGGAGCACAGGGAGAGAGGCGGACCCACAAATCAGAGCTGCCAATGCCACGAAGAGCCATACCTCAAACTGACCTCGGTGACTAATGAGGAAGAGGAGGAGATTGGATTTATACCGCACCCTTCACTCCCCGAAGGAGTCTCAGAGCGGCTTACAATCTCCTTCCCCTTCCCCTCCCCACAACAGACACCCTGTGAGGTAGGTGGGGCTGAGAGAGCTCTTTCGAGGACTGCTCTCGTGAGAGCAGCTCTGAGAGAACTTGTGGCTGACCCAAGGTCACACCAGCAGCTGCATGAGGAGGAGTGGGGCATCAAACCTGGTTCTCGCAGATTAGAGCCTGCGCTCCTAACCACTACACCAAACAGCAGCCAATGGAGAGTCTGCTGACCTCCCTCTTTTTTTGAGGGCATACGGGGGTGGGGGGTGACTAGTCTTGCATTTAAGTAAACACTGCACTTCTGCATAGGATTGTACTTTAAGGGGAAGAAAATGAAAGGGACAAACAGAAGTGGTTTGCTGTTGCCTGCTTCTGCATAAGAGAAGAAGAAGAGATTGGATTTATACCCCGCCCTTCACTACCCAAAGGTGTCTCAGAGCGGCTTACAAACTCCTTTCCCTTCCCCTCCCTACAACAGACACCCTGTGAGGTAAAAGAAGAAGAGATTGGATTTATACCCCGCCCTTCACTACCCAAAGGTGTCTCAGAGTGGTTTACAAACTCCTTTCCCTTCCCCTCCCCACAACAGACACCCTGTGAAGTGAGTGGGGCTGAGAGAGCTCTGAGGGAAGAAGAAGAAGAAGAGATTGGATTTATACCCTGCCCTTCACTACCCAAAGGTGTCTCAGAGCGGCTTACAAACTCCTTTCCCTTCCCCTCCCCACAACAAACACCCTGTGAGGTAGGTGGGGCTGAGAGAGCTCTGACAGAAACTGCTCTTTTTCAAGGACAGCTCTTATCAGATCTACGGCTTGCCCAAGGTCATCCAGCCAGGTGCAAGTGGAGGAGTGGGGAATCAAACCCGCTTCTCCTGGATTAGAGTCCACACAGTTAACCACTACACCAAACTGGCTCTACACCAAACAACCACGGGCTTCCTTGGGGGACTCCCATTCGGGCTGCCAACCTTCAGGTGGCACCTGGAGACCACCCCCTGTAACAGTTGATCTCCAGATGAACAAGATCAGTTCCCCTGGAGAAAATGGCTGCTGTGGAGGGTGGACCTCTGGCAAACCCCAAACCCCACCCTCCCCAGTGTCCACCCTCAAAATCTGCAGGTATTTCCCAGCCCAGAGCTGGCAACCCAGTCTCCCATCCGATGCTCCCTCTAAGCTGTGGAGTCTTGTGAGCAAAAATTCTACTTTGTGAGCTGCCGGCGTTAAAGTTGTGAGTGAGTGATTTGGCTGCTGCACAGTTTGCTCTGGAGCCACATCCTTCCTGAGCGAAGACAAAAATGAGTGAGCCGGAGGCTAAAAACCTGTGAGCTCGCTCACACTGCCTCAGCTTAGAGGGAACGCTGCTCCTATCCAAGGGCTAACCAGGACTGACCCCGCTTAGCTCCCAAGATCTGATGGGATTGGCCAAGCCTGGGCTATCTAGGTCAGATGCTGACTGCGTTCAAAATGGTGAGCACTGCCACCATTGAGTGTACATGTCTGCAAAACAAGATGGCAGCCCCCGTGACCCCTGCTCAGATCTTAGCTTGGATGCGCGAAGCTTCTCCATGCCGTTGAGTCACACCGAACATTTGGAACTAAAAACCTTGTTAAAATTAAATCGCAACACAGTCTGGGCCCATTCCTAACATTCAGTCAAAGGTAAAGGTAAAGGTTCCCTTGCTCGAAAGCCAGTCGAATCCGACTATAGGGTCGCGGTGCTCATCTCCGTTTCCAAGCCGAAGAGCCAGCGCTGTCCGAAGACGTTTCCGTGGTCATGTGGCCGGCATGACTAAACACCAAGGCGCACGGAATGCTGTTACCTTCCCACCGAAGTGGTACCTATTTATCTACTTGCAATTTCTTGCTCTCGAACTGCTAGGTTGGCAGGAGCTGGAACTAGACACGGGAGCTCACTCTGTCATGCGGCACCCAAGTCTCGGAACTGCTGAACTACCGACCTTCCACAGCCTGCAGTTCAGCGTCTTAACCACTTGAGCCATGGAGTTAAATATAACTACATAATGGAGTTTGCCCAGTTCTTCTGTTTATTATTTAAGACATTTTTTAAATCTCTTTATAGCTGGCACACAAGGCAGCTTCCTAAGAAATTAGAATACTCGTGTGCACATAAACTATACCGAGATAAGAAAGCCAACATTAAAATCAGCGCAACCGGAACAATACAATAATAAGAACAAT
>NW_015215943.1:0-1845 GCF_001447785.1 Gekko japonicus | reverse complement strand
GCTCTTCTTATGGTCTTATTACTCTGTGGCCATTCTACCCACTGAGGTCTCACCCCTCCCCAAACACTGCTCTCCCCAGGCTCCACCCCCCAATCTCCAGGAATTTTGCAACCTGCAGCTGGCAACCCTACCTAAGACATCCTGCAGCAGATGCAATAGCATGTCCCAAAGCTAGTTCTTCTCAAATTGTTCATGAGCTGTGGGCCACAGAGCATTATATGGTGGCTACATCTGTACACCTCATCATCACCCACAGATATCTCAACTGAAGATATTTCTCTTTATCCATATCAAGGCAACGAAGGAAGGCAAGAGCTCTGCAAGCCTGGCAGTAAATGCAAGCAGTGCTAATTGTGCCAGCCTGTCAAAAACCTGTTGTCTCCAAGATGTCATCTCCTGGCCCCACTGGTGGACCTCCTGATGGCACCTGGTATTTTTGGCCACTGTGTGACAGAGTGTTGGACTGGATTGGCCTTTGGCCTGATCCAACATTGGCGTCTCTTATGTTCTTATGCAGGAAGAGGCAAGCGCAGCCATCCCACCAGTGGTTCAACTGCTGCTTTTCACTTCTGCTGCAGCCGTCCTCTTTTGTTCCCACTACATCACCCTTCCCCACCTCTTTTCTCCTGCTCTTTTCTTCCCTGCCCTGCTCCCACTTTTGCATCTATCTCCAAAGCCCCTGCTAGCTGCCATTTGGGAAATCACATCCTCAGGTATAGAGCCCATTTGAGAGAGCCAGCCATGAAATATGCCTGCATCCTGGGAACCTCATGACACAGTCCCCATGTACAGTCAGAGCAAACTGCTGCAAATATAAACTTTATGCAAAGCCGAGGAATAAAGGGCTAAAATTCAAGCCTCCATTCTTTGTGTTGCATTCCACATAACAAATCCTGTTAGTCATTATGCACAATGTGGGAGCAGTGAATCCATTTTAAATCTATTTCATACTTTTCTTTATATGATAAATGGAGCTGAAAGATAAGCATGATCCTGTTTTTCGAACAGCTTTTCTCCGTACCCACAGGGCTCTCAACACTGTAGCCAAGAAATTTACAAATATACAGAGGGACTACTTTCATCCAGTGGTGAAACGGAATGAGACTATCCATGACAAATGTACATTTGGGGACTGTGCCCAAAAGCTCTGGATCTAAGCAGTTTGATTTTGTTATCTTGGACCCTTCTGCACGCAATCCAGCACCTAGGAACACAGTCAGAATACAATTCTAAGCATGTATACCCAGAAATAAATCCCATTGACTTGTTATTCCTGTTTGGTCCTTGAATCTGTTAAGCATCTTAATTAAGGTGTATGCTAATTTACTGCTTACCTTCTACCTATATTATGGACTGGTAATTTCCATTTCATTGTATCTGAAGAAGTGTGTGTGCACATGAGAGCTTATACCTGGAATAAAACTTTGTCAGTTTTAAAAGTGCCACTGGACTCAAACTTGTTCTCCTATTGACTCAAGTAGGACTTACCCCCAAGTAAGTTTGTTTAGGATTGCAGCCAAAAGCTAGCATTTTAAGTACACATGTGTTGTAACAAATACAACTGATCTGTGGATTGCAGATGCTCTTCTTGAAGTGGATTTTATGGTCTATATTTTATAGCAAGCTAAATAGGGAAGTGGCTTTTTAGAAGGCTTCTGCACACTAAAGCTAGAGACACAGATGTCACAGAAGTTTTCCAGACATAGGCGTAGACTATGGGTGGGCTTGGGGGCTGTTCTCCCAAATTTTCCAGGGAGTACTGCGCCTCCCCCGGGGGCAACCAGTGGCAGCCAGAGCCTTGCCACACACACACACACCCCACCCCATTTTGAAAGCGGAGGGTTT
>NW_015215942.1:0-1998 GCF_001447785.1 Gekko japonicus | reverse complement strand
ATTATATAATTTTGTCCAAAAGGGCTTTCCGGTAGGGAATGAAACGCAAAGGTGAATTGTGGTAGACGGATTAGAAGACACTGAATTTAATCGTGTTTGGATGCTGTTGTTCTTCACCGGTGATGGCAGCCCGACAAGCGTCAATCACAGGGGAAGCCGCCCGATGCTTTCAAAGTCCATAGCCAAAAAAAGCAGTGCTTGTGACACGTATCAGAAAGATCCTCAGTCGTGTCGAGTTTCATTTGTAGATTTATTCTTCCATAACATTTTTCTCCATTGCTCATTTAGAGTGCCCAGTTAATGGCTCTGGAAGGAAACTCAGAAGCCGTCTTTTGTAAAGTATCTGCAGGAATGAGATAAATGGGGGAAACTAAAGGGACTCGGCCTTATATCCAATATATCGTACCTACTGGGCTCTCTCTGTAATCAAACCATGCAGAGTTTTATAGCATTAATAAACCTCCTTTCACGATTGTTTAGAAAACTTCCCTCACCGTATGTCAGGGGCCGCCTCCACTCCAGTCGGGGCTCCATTTGCCTCTCCTCCTTGACCATCTGATTGTCGCCTTAGTCCTCCCCTCTGCAGTTTTAGAGGGGAGATATAAAAAAGACTCCCATGAAGGAGAGGATTTGTCTGTGTGGCACTGAAGAGGCGGAGCCAGTCGAGCATGAATTATTCCACTGTCTCTTCTGTCAGGAAGCTCGTTCTAATATAATTTCCCTTCTGCTTATCAATTTCCCTGGATGTTCCGATGTTTATATTTTAAAGAAACATTTAATGGGTACTAATCAACAGGTTAGAGCTGCGGTGGCTCAAGTGGTTAAGACGCTGAACTGCAGGCTGTGGAAGGTCAGTAGTTCAGCAGTTCGAGACCCGGGTTGCCGCATGACGGAGTGAGCTCCCGTCTCTAGTTCCAGCTCCTGCCAACCTAGCCGTTCGAAAGCAAGACATTGCAAGAAGATAAATAGGTACCACTTCACTGGGAATATAACAGCGTTCCGTGCACCTTGGTGTTTAGTTATGCTGGCCACGTGACCACAGAAACGTCTTCAGACAGCGCTGGCTCTTCGGCTTGGAAACGGAGATGAGCACCACAACCCTAGAGTCGGATTCGACTGGCTTTCGAGCAAGGGAAACCTTTACCTAATCAACAGGTTACCATGAGTTGTGCCAATCCCCCCCCCCAGTAGCCTGTAGAATTCGTAGATAAATCTTATGTACAGATTTTCACTAATTGTGGCCAATAGATCGGACCAATTTTACTTCCTAATGGCATTGTTGTAAAGCTTTTATTCTTGACTTGTACTGGTCGTTGACCAAATAAAGAATTGATTGATTGATTGATTGATTGATTGCTGGCTTCATATCCCCTTCCCCACTCCCTGCTCCTCCCTCTCAGCCTGCCCCATGTAACCCCACCCCTCTTCTTAACTGTAGATGCCGCTCAGACTCCCCAAGTATGGGCATCTCAACTGCTTGCCTCGACATGTCGGCAGGGGCCTCTCCACCCCACCCCAGAGCTTAACATAACATAAGAACATAAGACACGCCAATGTTGGATCAGGCCACAGGCCCATCTAGTCCAACACTCTGTCACACAGTGGCCAAAAATACCAGGTGCCATCAGGAGGTCCACCAGTGGGGCCAGGACATTAGAAGCCCTCCCACTGTTGGCCCCCTCCCAGCACCAAGAAGACAGAGCATCACTTGCCCCAGAGCCCCTATCTATACCTTGTGGCTAATAGCCACTGATGGACCTCTGCTCCATATGCCTATCTAATTCCCTTTTGAAGCCATCCATGCTTGTAGCTTCCTCCTCGTTGCTGGTCCTCTCGGCACCCAGGGGACCGGCCGGATCTGGCAGCAGCCACGGGGCCATGGTTAGGTGTGAGCAGCACTGCTGCTCGGATGGGGTCTGGCCGAGGCTGCATCAATGAGGGTGCTAGACTGCCAATGTGCCACACCCTTTTGGCTGGCCTTGGCTACCTTTAGCCCTT
>NW_015215941.1:0-1826 GCF_001447785.1 Gekko japonicus | reverse complement strand
GAGTCCGCGCGCTTCACCACTACACCAAATTTCTCCCGAGAAGTCCCCCCCCACACTTGGGAGTGAGGGCACGATGATGACTGAGGCCCATGTGTGGCGACTAAGGGGCCGAGGGAGGCAAGGGTGACTGGAGAGGGTAAACACATTATAGGTATCTCTATGCCAGTGCTAGAAGTCTCCAAGCCAAGATGCAGAAGCTGGAGTGCTTGGTGTTCAGTGACCATTTAAATATAGCAGGTAACTCAGAAACATGGTGGAACGGGGAAAATCTATGGGACACAGTCATTCCTGGGCATAAACTCTATAGGCAGGACAGGGAGGGACGGGTTGTTGTTGTTGCTGTTGTTGTTGTGTTGTACATCAAAGAAGGCATAGAATCAAGATAGAAAACAACATCAGGGGAATTAACTCCTCAACAGAAGCGATATGGCTGAAAATACTGGGCCCTAAGGGTTACTTAAGAGTGGGGTGTACTATCTAGGGTTGCCAAGTCCCTCTGAGTCCCCAGTGGAGGACTTTGGGGGGTGTTCCAGGGGGGCGGGGACAGCCCCAAAGTGATGATGTCACACAGAAGTGATGTCATCACTTTGGGGACCGGCGCCTGTGCTCCAAGCCACGATTGCAGGTGCCCCCCCCCCACTTCTCCCCCAAAGCATTTAAAAGATCCCTTTAAATGCTTTGGGGAAGAAGCAGGGGCTGGTGCACGCCTGCAGTCCAAACCTCCCCTCCTGCTTCTTCCCCAAAGCATTTAAAGGGTCCCTCTAAATGCTTTGGGGGAGAAACGGGGGAGGGGCACAGACATGTACTCTAAGCTGTGAATTCGCGGCTTGGAGTGTAGGCGGGTGTGGGGCCCCCACTTCTTCTCAAAGCAGAGTCAATTGAATCTTCTCAAAGCAGAGCTGACTGAAACGGAATCCAAGTAAGACGGAGGTTCTGTGGGTGGGGGAGCCTCGATTGGGTTGCCACTCCCGACTCTTGAGAGTGTACCTCTGTGACCGGCACAGACCGCCAGGAGCCTAGGTGTGACTTTGGACTCCTCCCTGTCTGTGGAGGCTCAGGTTGCGAAGGTTGCCGAGTGGGCATTTTTCCAACTGCACCAGGTTAGGCAACTGGCTCCCTCACTGCACTCACACACTTCAGACATGCAGGGTATGCCCACATTTACGCCACCATTAGGCTGTTATCGCCAATGGTCTGCCTCGTTGTTTGGGGAAATTAGCTATGCGGCAGGGGAGACCAGAGGGGTACAGGGACTGCACACCAATTATATACCAAGGTCCAGCACAGTAGGAAGACTCCAGGTTTGAAGAGTATATTAAATAGGTTTTATTGAAGAACTTCCCTAATTACAAGCACACTAAGCATTCAAAAAGAGCAAGCGATACAGACAGAAAGTAGAGGTGATTTGTTATGTATTGACTTGAATGTAGATACTGACATGCGAATCGCCTGATTGAAAACCAATGTTAAGCTTCAGCCTGGGCTAGGATCCTAATGTAACCAATAGGAGTCCTAGCCCAGAGAGTGTCTACCAATCACGTTGTAAAGCGGGACCGCTTGTGATTGGGCCTTATATCTTCAACCTCATAGGTTGTTATTTGTACAGGGGGTGTGGCTACACTAACAGATTACCTGGGCCAATCATGGGTCCCAGGGGGTGTGGTTGTCAGAAGGGGCACAGCCTAGGTGTGACCAGTGAGGTCTCAAAGTCTGGATTAACAATAGCTATGATGGGATTACCAGGTGCGGAGCAATTTGGGCTGGAAGTGTCCATTGTGGGACAATAGGGTGGTCTACTGTTTCCCTGGTGCCAGACAAAAGAGGCG
>NW_015215940.1:0-1874 GCF_001447785.1 Gekko japonicus | reverse complement strand
TTTTCTACGAAACGACCCCTGCCTAGGAGTACTTTTCAACTCCAAGATTAAAAGAAAACAAACTTAACGCAAGTTGGCAAGGAAAATCCCCAAGGTTTTCCGGCTTAAAAGCCTCGTTCGTACCGGCATCTCTCGTGTCAATGATGAACTCGGACGGCTCAAAGGTGCGGCCCTCGCTGAGCCCTGGGCCCGACACCCTCACACGGCTGGCGTCCCCGATTTCCGACTGGCTGATCATCACCGTGATGGGGCTGTTCGGGATGTGCAGCCCGTTCTTCTTGATGTTGACGATGTGCTCCCCGATCTCTTTGGGGACAAAGGAAATCCCTGCGGAACGGAGAAAAGAGAACACTGCTTGGTCCGCCAAGTCCTGGATTCCTCGCCAGTTAGCGCGGGAGGCAGTTGGACTCGAAGAGTAAACCAGGCCAATAAAAAAAGGCAAATGCAACGCTGGGGGTTATTAGGAAGGGGGACTGAACACAAACAAGGCAGTGTCATAATGCCCCTGTATAAAGGTATGGTGAGGCCCAGGGTTCCCTCTAAGCTGAGTTAGTGTGAGCTAGCTCACAGTTTTTTAGCCTCTGGCTCACACGTTTTTGTCTTAGCTCAGGAAAGATGGCTCCAGAACAGGCTAATTTATGCAGCAGCCAAATCTCCTGCGCACAGCTTTAATGCCAATAACTCACAAAATAGAATTTTTGCTCACGGGGCTCCATAGCTTAGAGGGAACATTGGTGAGGCCATATATGGAATACTGTGTACAGTTCCTGTTACCATGCAGAGAAAGAAGTATTCCCCCACCGCCACCTTTTCACCATACAAGAACTCGTGGGCCCTCAACAAAATAAATGAGCGGTAGGTTTAGAAAAGATCAAAGGAAGTCCCTTCTTCACCCACAGAGTAATTAACACGTGGAATTCATGGCCACAGGAAGTGGTCCCAGATATACAGGAAGTGGTGGCGGCTACAAGCAAGGACATCTTCAAGAGGGGATTGGATCAACATATGGAGCAGAGGTCCACCCGTGGCTATTAGCCACAACATACAGATGGAACATTATGTCTCGGGCAGTGATTCTCTGTATTCTTGGGGGGCAACAGTGGGAGGGCTTCTGGAGTTCTGGCCCCACTGGGAGACTACCTGATGAGACCTGGGTATTGGTCACTGTGTGACACAGTGTTGGACTGGATGGGCCATTGCCCTGATCCGACATGGCTTCCCTTATGTTCTTATGTATGGGGCAGGGATGCTGTGTCCTCTTGGGGCTTGGGGGGGCAACAGTGGGAGGGCTTCTGGAGTTCTGGCCCCACTGGGAGACTACCTGATGAGACCTGGGTATTGGTCACTGTGTGACACAGTGTTGGACTGGATGGGCCATTGCCCTGATCCGACATGGCTTCCCTTATGTTCTTATGTATGGGGCAGGGATGCTGTGTCCTCTTGGGGCTTGGGGGGGCAACAGTGGGAGGGCTTCTGGAGCTCTGGCCCTGCTGGTGGACCACCAGATGGCCCCTGGATTTTGGCCACAGTTTGACAGAGAGTGTTGGACTGGATGGGCCACTGGCCTGACCCAACATGGCCTCTCTCTTATGGTCTTAAGACAAAGGCCCCGCCCACTCACCAACATGACCATTGCGCAGTCTTTTCAGCAGACAAGGCTCTTCGCGGCCAGAAGGCGGGACCACAGTGGCCGTCAGCTGGCTCAGATCCGTCTCCGTGATGTTCAAGGGGATATCGGCGGAAGAGCCCACTTTGAGGTGGGACATCCGCATAGTGTCGTCTCCTGTGGAAGCAGAGGAAAGTTACGTTCCCCCCCCCTCTTGAAGGCTGCCCTGATGGGCCACTCCCCCCCGAGGCGTGTCCCAGGACTCACC
>NW_015215939.1:0-1916 GCF_001447785.1 Gekko japonicus | reverse complement strand
CAGAGGTGGTCGGCCATTGCCTGCCTCTTCCTAGCAACCCTTGACCTCCTTGGTGGTCTCCCATCCAAGTTCTAACCAGGGCCGGCCCTGCTTAGTGAAATATTCTGGGTTCTGATGCATAGAGTGATCAGTTCATAGTTTATTAATGGTTTCAGCAAGTAGGAAATATGACTAAGAATCCCTGACTGAAGGCAGGTATTTATGCATGAAAAAGGTTACACCCCAGACACACACCCACTCCCACGATTGGCTATTTACACTACATTGTTATTCCCAGGGGTCTTGTTGTAGAAAAAGAGCTGCCGGAGCTCATTAGCATAACTCATTAGCATAACTTATTTGCATATGCCACGCCCCCTGACATCACCGGAAGTGACAGAAGGCCACACCCCCTGACATCACCGGAAGTGTGTCAGAAGGCCCGGCTACTTACCCTCCTGCTTCATCCTCATTCCCAAACGGAATGAGGATCGAAGCAGAGGGCGGGGTAAAGAAGGGGCGGGGCTTCACCACGTGACGGCCCCGCCCCCTAGAGGTTCTCTTCCGGAGCTCCGTACCTGAGAGCTCCCCCCCGACTAGAGCCCTGGTTATTCCATTGGTTTACTCTAGGATCCCTGCCTCACTACTGGTCCATTCTAGGATCCTAGTCAGCTATTGTTACGGATCCTGAAGCTCTGCCCAAGTTGAGCTTCAGCCGAAGTATGGTCTGGGCTCTATACGTTACACCTATCTTCTGAGATCTGATGGGCTTGCCTGGCCCATCCAGGTCAGGACGCTCTTTTGCCAAATCCCTGCTGGGGACAGGAGAAAAAGAAAAGGAAAATGTGTATGGGTGTGCGCGCGCATGATCTCCTGTGACCCAAACACACAGATTGTCTCTGGATACACACGCAGCCTTGCCTAGAATCCCTCCTCATCATGGATACTGATAAATCCGTCCCCCCCTTTCTTCCCACCACATCCCTCAAGTTACAGTTGGTACCATTAAAAACTCAGCGCTCGACTGCCAAAGGCGCTCGCAATAACTATAGCGTTTGCCTCCTCATTATAATCAGAGCTACCCTGGTACCGCTCTCTCTGCGGAGTGACAAATGCGGTTTTAATGACACCTCCTCTCCCTGTAAACCATAATTAAGAAAGGAAGAGAGGTACCTGGCAGAGAAATTACCTGCTTTAGGTGGATTTATGGGATAGAGGATCACTGTAAATTAGGGATCATCTTGTCAGGAGCCAGTTATTAGGAGAAACGGGATATGCCACAGTGATACTCCTCATTCTTCCTGTTCAGTTAAAAAAAGGGGGGGGGAGAGGTGGGAATAGCGGCTAGGGTGTAAACCAGATTGGGAATCTGCACAGGGTGTTAGGAGAAGAATTAGGGGGCCAAGCTTTTGATGTACCTCTGGGAGCCCTCCACGACACGATATGAATAAAGTAGGGTTGCCAGGTAGAAAGACAGCAGTTTGGTGTCGTGGTTAAGTGCGCGGACTCTAATCTGGGAGAACCGGGTTTGATTCCCCACTCCTCCACTTGCAGCTGCTGGATGACCTTGGACAAGCCATAGTTATCTCAGAGCTAGTTCTTAAAAGAGCAGTCCTCGAGAGAGCTCTCTCAGCCCCACCTCCCTCACAGGGTGTCTGTTGTGGGTAGGGGAAGGGAAAGGAGTTTGTAAGCCGCTCTGAGACTCCAAGTGAAGGGAGGGATATAAATCCAGTCTCCTCCTCCTCCTCTTCTACCGTAGAGGTTTTGCCCAAATACCACAGTGTCACCCAGACATCGCTGGTGTGATGATGTCACTTCCTGGGTGACACCAGCAATGAGGCCTAGGCCTTCTCCTTTCTCCTAATAGGTCCCCCTCACCAGCCAGCTGATCGGTGGCTGGGGGTAGGAAGTCCAGCATCCTATCTTACACAGTGGCC
>NW_015215938.1:0-1870 GCF_001447785.1 Gekko japonicus | reverse complement strand
ACCTCAGTAAGTCAAGTACTTCAGCTCACAGAACGGCATTTTATTTTATCTCTTTGGAAAAAATCAATTTAACTAGGAAGGACTGAGGAGGAATGCCTATAAACCTGTTGTCAAAATTGCTAAATCTTGCTGGTTTGCTAGAAAGGATTTTTCCCAATCATTTTGTACACACTAGAGTAATGATCATTCTTTACACAGACGGTGATTTGTTACTGCAATTTGCAGCCATATATCTCTTAGGAACTAATTCCTGTGTTATTTATTGCACGCGTGATTATTAATGATATCTTAACAACTGTTGGAAGTAACTTATTTCACCTCAGTAAGTCAAGTACTTCAGCTCACTGTTTACAGATCTAGAGAGACTGCCATTTCTCACAGGAAGGCATTTTATTTTATCTCTTTGGAAAAAAATCAATTTAACTAGGAAGGACTGAGGAGGAATGCCTATAAACCTGTTGTCAAAATTGCTAAATCTTGCTGCTTTGCTAGAAAGGATTTTTCCCAATCACAGCCATTCCTAATTAGTATCTACATTGTTCACCATTTATCATGATAAAAAACTAACTGCACATTAGTAGACAAGAACCTTATAGACATGTGATTTACTTATGTGGCATTTTTAAAGTTATATATGTTTGTATGAACAGACTGAGATCCTGAGTTGGATCCAGCCAGCTTTTTCTTCAATCACAGCCAGTTCTCCTTCTTATTGTAACCCCTGTTTCACATAGCTGTTGTTCATGCAGAATCCAGGATCACTAGCGTAGTGTTTCTGGTGGTCAAAGGGGATTCATTTCTCTATTTTTCACCAATAGAAAAGCTGATTGGATCCAACCCTATTTTTTTATTATGACCCTCTTCGTGTTTTCAGACAAGAAAAGTGCATAATATAGATTTTTAGTTGAATGCAATTCTATGGTATCATATTATATTTTGATATAGCAACATGTGTCAACTTGATGATTCATTCCTATAAAATAATTTTAGCAAGTATTCAATCCTCCACAACTAGGATCAAAGGATTTTTACCAATAGGAACAAGTTTTGCACCAATTTAGCCAGAATACAGTTCTGCAATCAACAATGGCAAACCAGAGGTGGAACGTCAAATGCCCACCAACAAAATGTTGAGGAAAAGATAATGCACTCTGTGAGGTAGTAACCTGGGCAATGTTCAACTAACATCCAAAAGCATATAGGAAACAATGTGGCAAAGAACCTGTCTTGCAAGTAAGTGTAAAGTGATAAGAACCATGCTGTCCTAAGCAGAGTGTAGCCCAGAGGTGCTGCCTTTACCCTAGGGTAGCCCCAACAACAGGGGTACCCCACTTTCTAACCTGAGCCAGAGACCCAGAGACCCAGACCAAGGAAGGCACTCTTGGTTTTGAACCATGGAGCTAGCGAAAGCCTTGCCAAAGGGTCTCAATTTTCAGGTGGCATAAAAGGCAGCCCTCAGAGGGGAAAAACCTCCAGTCTTCCCCCACCCCCACCCCAGGAGAGGTATGCATATGAAACAATGGGTTCCACCAGGTAGGTATCTGCATTTCTAAAGGCTATTCAGTTGCCACCTGGCACATCACCCTTTCTATCTCCAGAACTTCACCTAGCCCTTTTGTGTGACCCCATACCTATGTATGAGTCCTTTGTCTCCAAGCCTCTTTCCTGTTCCATCCCTCAGGATACTGAGATAAATCAATCATACCTTGAAATGTTTAGCGAATCTTCCTTTTGTCTATACTTGGGAACCTTTTCAAACTACAGTGACTGGGCCATTAATGGTCAGAAAACCCATTCAACTAGCCACCCAGCACCTGGCTGATTTAATCAAGGCCATTGCTAAGCCTGCCCCTGCCCCTCTTGAACATCA
>NW_015215937.1:0-1824 GCF_001447785.1 Gekko japonicus | reverse complement strand
ATCCAATCTCTTCTTCTTCTACTACTTGCCAGGGTCGGCCTTGCTCAGCTCCTGAGATCGGGCTTGCCTGGGCTATCCAGGTCAGGGCTGCTGTTGTGATCTTTTAACGGGCGTTTTAAAACACTCTCTTCTTTCAGGGTAGGGCTGCCAGCTCTGGATTGGGAAATACCTGGAGATTTGGGGATGGTGGGATTTGGGGAGGGGAGGGACCTCAGGTGTGCATAATGTCATAGAGTCCACCCTCCACAGGAGCTGTTTGGATAACAACACTGATGAGGCCAAAACCCTCCCTTGGAAATCCCTATTATTTAAGCCACATGTGGAAGAAAATAAACAGAGCCCACAAATATATAAATGCACAAGGAATGCAGAGGTGAGGAAGAGCCCTGCCCAAACTGATTCCAGTGCTTGTGGATCGACTCCCAAGAAAGTCAGGAGTAACGCCAGCATGTGGGAAAGGTCTCAGTCAACCTATGACTATTACAATGGTTTTAATCTACGGATTTTCTTCCTCCAGGTTTGCTTTTGGCACTTATTTTAAATTGGAAGGCTATTTTGGGCAGGGCCTGTCTTCTAGTGTGGTCTAGACCCCATCAAGGACAAAGACTCCTGCAAGGCAGTAGAAGACCTTCCTTTACGTCCAAGGTCTCCGGCTCAAGGTAGGAGAGAGAGCTGCCTGCCCCATCCCAAAGAACCCACCTGGTTATATCAGGCAGAGTGACGAGGTGGCCCGCCTGGATGGCTGCGCTGAAGCTATCCGCCCCTCTGGTCTCCACCGCCACGATGGGGACGTCCAGCCATCCCACCTCCTGCAGACCTGAGACCACGCCGGCCAACAGCCCACCTCCTCCCACGCACAAGACGATGGCTCCCGGTTTGGCCTCCAGTGAGTCCTTTAGCTCCCGCACCAGGCTGCCGTGACCTTTCCTGTGAGAGTGGGAAGCAACCTGCATTTTTAAAAAGCCATCCCTTGGCCCTCATTTGGGTACATTTAGGCATGGGGAGGAGTGAGCAAGATCTGTCCACTGGGCCCACACCCAGCCTCCAGCTGTTCAAGCTTCCGGTTGGCTCAGCCCCCCCCCCGAAAGCATGCACCTGAATGCCTGTATTTTCTGTGTACACCAGGTGTGGTGTACGAGATACAAACACTGAAATAGTAAAGAAATCCATTGGCCAAAGGGGGGGGGAAAGGAATCAAAATGAGCACATCAGCCAGAGGTGCAATAAAATATTGGGTTGGACTAAGCTGACTTTTCCCACTCAATCTCGCCTCATTCTCCTTCCTACAGCCTCCATTCCCCAGGAGGTTTGCCCGTGCAGGTTCCAGGATCCCCAGCACAGTCTTCTTGGTGGTTAGAGGGGACCCCTTTGCACACCTCCTTTAGTCATCAGTGAAAAAACTGGTTGGATCCAACCCAGCTATAAGCCCCCAGCTGCTCTCTTGGACGGGCCTGTTTTGTAGCCCATTCTAAGAAGAGAGAACCAGAACTTTCAATAAGATTTGTGGGACAGAAACTCCGTCAAGGGTGTGCTTCCCCAGCCCAATTTGAGAAAGCACTCGGCAGTCTTGTAGAGGAGAATCCAAACTTTAAAACTTTATTAATAAAGGAGGAAAAGTACAGGCACAACAAGGTTTTGAACCCGTGAGTACCCACAGCTCTCACTAAGGTTACAATGGGAGACATAGGGTTTTATATTTCACATTACATCAGAGAAATAAAACAGAATTATTGGTTCCATCAAGCATTGTCAAATTTCATCACCTTATTTCCCATTGGGTTAAGACCTGGGAGGATGGTTGTTCCCAGGCAGAGTTCTTTTTTT
>NW_015215936.1:0-1825 GCF_001447785.1 Gekko japonicus | reverse complement strand
CCGAGGAAGGAGGATTTTAGTGGGGAAATGGAGAGAAAGGGTTAAAGTTCTCCCCCAGTCACACAATAATGGGGGTGGGGGAGAGAGACTGCAGTTCAGCACCATGTGTGGCTTGGCCCTGTACAGCTCAACAACTTCAGTGTGGCTTATCACTCTACACTTATCGGTACCAATTTGCTCAGTTCTTTCTTTTGCAAATAACACAAATACAAACATACCTAGTTGGCACAGGAATTCAAAAAAGCGGATTCTGACCCCATGGCGAGATCCTTGAGGGGCGACAGTCCAACCTAGCTGTCTGCCTCAAGGGATAAATAAAGGGCTTTCAGAGGAAGGTTCTGCCGCAATTTCCTACAAACAGTTGACAGAGGAGAGAAGAAAATCCATAGGTTTCACAACAGGACCAAGAGGTTTGGGTTGAACTGTTTTGCCCTGTGACCCCTATGCCAAAGATGCAGGGATGGTTTTGAAATTCTCATACCTGTTGTTCTGTCTCCCCAAATCCACTTCTTTAATTATTTTGCTTCTCTCTCGGGGGAATTGAACTCTTTGTTTTCCTTTTTGGCTCATTTACTGTTCCCTAGCACCCAAGTTTCCAAATGTTATTCATGCACTGATAAATCAGCAGCATACACTACACATATACTGTAGTATCGCTTGCGTGTATAAATTGCACACAAAGAGACATACCACATGCAATGTTCCCTCTAAGCTGTGGAGTCTTGTGAGCAAAAATTCTAATTTCTGAGCTCCTGGCATTAAAGTTGTGAGCAAGTGATTTGGCTACTGTATAAACTAGTCTGCTCTGGAGCCATCCCTCCTGAGCTAAGACAAAAATGTGTGAGCCGGAGGCTAAAAAACTGTGAGCTGGCTCACACTAACTCAGCTTAGAGGGAACACTGACATGTATACGTAACACGAACGAATGCACGAAGCTAACGTCTCATTCCCAGAACATTAATATGTTGAGACTGAGAATTAGAGTTGCCAACCAGCAGCTGGGGCCTGGAGAGCTCCCAGAATTACAACTGATTTCCAGACAACAGAGATCTGTTCCCCTGGACAAAAATGGCTGCTGTGGAGGGTGGAGTCTATGACACAACAGCCTACCGAGGCCCCTCCCCAAGCCCCACCCTTAAACTGTTATTTCTGGACATGAGCAATCATCCACTCTGGCTTAACTGCTGTTATGTCCTCCAACCACTGCCAGGCGACAACCAGAGGCAGCAAAGCTTCGATCCCCTAAGACAATAGGGACTAGGCTCCTGAACTTCCAGTAAGGAGCCAATAGGGACATTGGCGGGAAGTTTAAACCCACCAATGGAACCAAAGGGCGTCCCTCCCCAAATGTATATAGCTGGCCGCCCGGCCGCCCTAATGTGTCTTCTCCTATGTCATGGTCCGAGTCCTGATCAGGGTTCCCTCTAAGCTGAGTTAGGGTGAGCTAGCTCACATTTTTTTAGCCTCCAGCTCACACATTTTTGTCTCAGCTCAGGAAGGATGGCTCCAGAGCAAACTAGGTTATGCAGTAGCCAAATCAATCGCTCACAACTTTAATGTCAGTAGCTCACAAAGTAGAATTTTTGCTCACAAGACTCCACAGCTTAGAGGGAACATTGACAGGGAGTCACATCAGCCTGTCAGGATCCTGCCGAGGTCCGACCCCATTTTCTGCCATATCTCACCACCACCACCGCCGCCACCAGCCAGCCAGTTGGGCAGTAGTGGGGAATCACCCACGAGGGGCAGGGGACCCTCTGCCCTCAGCGGGGGAACGGCAGCTTTGGCTCAATACTTAGTGGACAACTGAAGCATTTCATGTCAT
>NW_015215935.1:0-2346 GCF_001447785.1 Gekko japonicus | reverse complement strand
CTGCCATACCTCCCTGCCTACATTTCCCTGCAGCCTTGAGGGAAAAGAGAAGAGAAGAAGAAGAGAAGACATTGGGTTTCTACCCCGCCCTTCACTACCCAAAGGAGTCTCAGAGCGGCTCACAAACTCCTTTCCCCTCCCCCTCCCCACAACCTCCCAACAACAGACGCCTTGTGAGGCAGGTGGGGCTGAGAGAGCTCTGACAGAATTTGCTCTTTTTCAAGAACAGCTTGTGCCAAAACTATGGCTTGCCCAAGGTCATCCAGCCAGGTGCAAGTGGAGGAGTGGGGAATCAAACCCGGTTCTCCCAGATTAGAGTCTGCACACTTAACCACTACACGAAACTGGCTCTCCAGGGCGGAGAAAGTTTGACACACTCCAGGGGCAGGGCCAAGGAAATAAAGGTTTTTGACTCCTGGGGGGGGGGAGTCAGTCTTCGCCTGGTCTTAGCCTGGTCTTCAGCGTGGAGGGCAGTTTCCAGCAGGTGTACAGGTGGGGGCTCCTGTCACGTCAGACTCCGTGGTCAGTCCAGGCCACTATAAACCGTGGTGGAGAGCCCAGGAAGGTAACGGTGCTGGTAACCAGTCCAGGGAAGGGCTGCGGTTTTCCCTCCAACAATGAGGAGGGGGAAAGCGAATCCTGGTCTGAGGCCACAACCCACTGCAGAGGTAGAGAGAGGGGTGTGCGTAGGGGCAGAGGGATTGCGTTTCGATCCAGTTTTATTTCTGTGCCCAGGTGATGTTGAAGTGCCTGTGTTTATTTTCTGTAGTCTCTAGTTCCAGCTCCTGCCAACCTAGCAGTTCGAAAGCAAGAAATTGCAAGTAGATAAATAGGTACCACTTTGGTGGGAAGGTAACAGCGTTCCGTGCGCCTTGGTGTTTAGTCATGCCGGCCACATGACCACGGAAACATCTTCGGACAGCGCTGGCTCTTCGGCTTTGAAACGGAGATGAGCACCGCAACCCTAGAGTCGGATTCGACTGGCTTTCGAGCAAGGGAACCTTTACCTTTACTTTACCTAACCTGTATGTAGTTAAATAAATCTTCCTTTTTGAGTTTAAAAAGCCTGGTGTGCCTTAACCACATAGTCCTCCCCACTCTGCACGTTACCAGGGGCAAAGGGAGGCCAGGGAACTCAAACGACCCTGAATTGGAGGTGTTGCCAACTCTCCAGGCGGCGCCCAAAGATCAAGGTACCTGTTTCCCAAGGTGGGAAAATCATCCAGAGGGGTCTCACTGTCCCTCTAGGAAGGCGGTGCCAATTCAGTGAGTGGTGGCAGCGTTTAACGGAGAGAAATAGCCCCACACCAGGTAGGGTGGGAAGGCCGAAACAGGGGCTTGCGAGCCACAGGACAGCAACCTCAGTCTCCCAGGGCTGAGGGCGGGTCCCCGTTTCACCACAGACTCCACCCCAAATCTCCAGGTATTTTCCTCATGGGAGTTGGCAAAGGATGGGCAGACAGTTCAGGTCTTGGAGAAGCCCCCTGTTCTCGGAGGGGTGTGTGTGAATGAATAAAAGCATCATTTTATTTAGAATGATGAAAGGGGTCGGAACACTTTCCCTATGAAGAGAGGTTAAAACGCTTGGGCCTCTTTAGCTTGGAGAAACGACGGCTGAGGGGTGACATGATTGAGGTTTATAAGATTATGCCTGGGATAGAGCAGGCCGAGAAAGAAGTCCTCTTCTCCCTTTCTCACAGGACAAGAACTCGTGGGCACTCCATGAAATGGCTGAGCGGTCGGGTTAGAACGGATAAAAGGAAGCCCTTCTTCACCCAAAGAGTGATTAACACATGGAATTCACTGCCACAGGAAGTGGTGGCGGCTACAAGCACGGACGGCTTCAAGAGAGAATTAGATAAGCATCTGGAGCAGAGGTCCATCAGTGGCTCTGGCAGTAACCAATTAAGATGTAAAGTTTTGTAAATAGCCTATCGTTGGGAGTGGGGTGTGTTTGGGGTGGGGCCATTGCAGGCAATATAACCGAGCTGAGGTTCTGGTCTACAGTCTTGTTTTTACTGAAATCACTGAATAAAATAGAGCTGATCACCAGACTGGGAGTCTGTCCATCCATGGAACCCCCAGTATTTAACAGGCTCATTGCTGGGATGCAGGATGCTGCGTTAGATTCCCCCCCCCCCCCCGGTCCTTACCAGCCGTTCTCATCCAGCAGACCAGTTCTTCCACCCCAGCTCTTTCCTGCTGTGTACAAATCACACAGAGCAAATGTGGCAGAGTTACCCATTTATCCCACCTTTCTACGAAAACTGCACGCCAGGACAGAGAAAGTCTCCAAGGGGGGGGGGGAACCCTTTAAAAGGAGCAAAAACAGGTTAGCAGCAAAAG
>NW_015215934.1:0-1828 GCF_001447785.1 Gekko japonicus | reverse complement strand
TTATTCAATGCCAGGTCTATCAATAAGACTGATGTGCTCCATTACTATCTCATGGAGTCATGGGTAGATCTGGCTTGTGTGACCAAGACATGGGTAAGAGACAGCGAAACTGTCGCCTTGAACCAGCTTACTTCACCTGGGTTCTTGGTCTTTCATCAGTTGAGGACCTATGGGCGGCAGGGGGGGGCATGGCTTTGCTCCCCGCCCCAACAATCTCTGGCATTGAATGTGTACATCTAGCATGTGATGTTGAGGAGACTTTGGCTATCTGGCTGGTGTACCAATTGCCTAACACGCCAGCTGACACCCTGTCTGATCTGTTAGATGCTGTATCAGGCTGGGCATTGGAATATCCTGATCCTGGGTGATTTCACTGTTCATGCCGATGATGCAGCGTCTGTCCAGGCCAGGGACCTAGTGTCATCCATGGAGGCACTGGGACTCTCCCAGTTTATATCAACTCCCAAGCACCAAGTGGGCCACATGCTGGATTTGATATTTGGGATGGGAATACATGTGGATCTGATGACTACAGATGTAGCCCCATAGTCTGACCACTTCACGCTGAAGGTCCGGCTGAGCATACCATCCCCACCCTGTTTAGGCGGCAAGCACATTTATGCTCACCCATGGAGTCAAATGGACCCTAATCGGCTTCAGGAGGCTCTGAGGGATCCAATGCTTCCTGGCATCTAGTTGGATGAGCTGGTGGAGGACTGGGATAACCAGCTCTCTGAAGCCATCAACAAGATTGCCCCCCGGCACCCTCTGTGCCCCCACACCAAAGCAGCACTGTGGTACACCATGGAGTTGCGAAGGATGAAGCGGGAGCTAAGACGACTAGAGCGAAGGTGGCGGTGTGCTCATGATGAAGTGTCACAAACATCTTATAGGACGCTTATGAAAGCCTAAGAGATGGCAGTGAAGGCCGTAAAGCAGGATTTCTATGCAGTCTCCATTGTGTCTGCGAGTTTGCGCCCAGCCCAGGGCATACCAAATAGTAGGGAGTTGGCTATCAGCTGTGAGGCATTTGTGAGCCTTATCACAGATAAGGTCTAAAAGCCCCTTGTCCATCTTCTGGTCAGCTATTGGACCACTTCAATCGACTCACCCAGGAGGAAGTTGACAGGACCCTGACAGCTGTGAGGGCTACTACTTGTCTCCTTGACCCATGCCCTTCCTGGCTAGTGAAATCTTGCAGGAGAGCATTCAGGCCCCTCTGGAAGAAATCATCAACTTGTCCCTATCTACAAGGACTTTTCTGGAGACTTTAAAGGAGGCAGTAGTTTGCCCACTCTTGAAAAAGCCACCATTGGACCTGACAGTCCTGACCAACTACAGCCCAGTGTCGAACCTACCGTTCCTGGGTAAAATGGTTGAAAAAGCAGTGGCTGAACAACTCCAGGCCTTCCTGGATGACACTTCCATCCTTGATCCTTTCCAGTCCGGCTCCCACCCTGGCCATGGGACGGAGATGGCTCTGGTTGCACTTACAAATGACCTCCATAGACATCTGGATCGAGGCAGGTCAGATTTAACGGCAGCATTTGATAGAGTCAATTATGATCTTATGACCCACTGCCTCAGTGATGCAGGAGTCCAGGGGACTGCCTTGAAATGGTTTTACTCCCTTTTCCATGGTCGGGGACAGAGGGTGGCGCTGGACGAGAGGGTCTCCCCACAGTACCCACTAGAATGTGGAGTGCCACAGGGTGTGATCCTCTTGCCAATGCTCTTTAACATCTATATGCACTCCCTCGCCCAGTTAGTCCTGAGTTATGGGCTGGGTTGTCGTCAGTATGACACTCAGCTTTATCTGTTAATGGAT
>NW_015215933.1:0-1894 GCF_001447785.1 Gekko japonicus | reverse complement strand
GCCACAAAACACAGCTGAGTGGTGGGAGCCCATTGTTCCTCCCATTCAGCTGTTTTCACCTGATTTCTTCTGCACTCCTTTGAAACTAGCCTGGTTTAAAGGGACTTCAACAGACACGCAAACACTGTGATATAGATGACAACACATGTTAAGTAAGAATCATATATATTGTAAAACGGCAATGTTAGAGGTCCATCATTGGACCTGTAACATTGCCAAGTTTTACAGTATATATAATTCTTACTTAACATGTGTTGTCATCTATATCACAGTGTTTGTTTGTTTGTTGCATTTCCTATCCCTGTGATCCCTTCTTGGTTTTTTCTGGTTTAAAGGAACTGCAAAGGAAAGCGAGGAAAACCCTCTGAGATGCAGGGAACAGTCTCCCCCAACTCTCAGCTGTTTCCCCTGATTTCTTCTGCAGTCCCTTTAAACCAGCCTGGTTGAAATACCCTGCAAAAGACCGCAGGGGGAAACAGTCCCCACCTCTCTGCTGTTTTCTCAGATTTTCCTGGTTTCTGAAAATATCCAAGATTTTTTATTATTATTTTCCTTTTAAAAAATCCAGATACTTTTGGGGTGCCAAATACACCCCGAAAATATAAATAAGGGATTTTTCCCAAGTATATTTTCTGTTCGGGAAAATCCAAATGCGCTCCTCTAAATAAGAAGCCCTGCTCTGGCTCTGCTCCCTTTTTAAAAACACTTGGCGGGCACCAAGAAAGGTGTCAGAGGGCCCCCAGGGGCCAACCAGGCACCACACTGGGGACTCCTGTGCTATCACAATGCATTGCTCACTATCTCTTGTTCACTTATAAAACACAGGGACCGTGCTGAAGAGGGTCTTTGATATCTGTGGTCTATGTATTAAGCCACATATTGATGCAGGTAGAGGGGAACAGCCTTGCAGACGTTTCGTGGAGCCTGACATCACAGATGCTGGCCAATACAGCTACGTATGACATGCAGTGGCAAGGGGTACTTTTGCTGGGTAGGAAGAGGACTGCATCTTGTAAAGGTAAAGGTAAAGGTTCCCCTTGCTCGAAAGCCAGTCGAGTCCGACTCTAGGGTTGCGGTGCTCATCTCCGTTTCAAAGCCGAAGAGCCAGCGCTGTCCGAAGACGTTTCCATGGTCATGTGGCCGGCATGACTAAACACCAAGGCGCACGGAATGCTTTTACCTTCCCACCGAAGTGGTCCCTATTGATCTACTTGCAATTTCTTGCTTTTGAACGGCTAGGTTGGCAGGAGCTGGAACTAGAGACGGGAGCTCACTCCGTCATGCGGCACACTCGGGTCTCGAACTGCTGAACTACCGGTTCAGCGTCTTAACCACTTGAGCCACCGCAGCCCCGACAGCTTCTTGTAAAAGTAAGCAATAATTTAGGCCTAAATACATTTTGAGCTATACAGACTCCCTTCAACGCTCATCAGTGCCGAAAGCATTCCAAAACCTGGCCTAAACGTCTTGTCCACAGATTTTACATAACTTGTTGATGGGCTGTTACAGGCAGGTGACACGTTCTTCATGGCAAAATGTGCTCTTCTCCCCTCCGGAGCAAAAACTTTGGAAGAGTCTTTAATGAGAAAAAGAATAGTATCGATCGCTTCACACCCTCGCTACAATAGTTTAGGAAAGAAATTTTTTAAAAGTCCTTTATTCAACATCGGGGTCTTCTTTCATTCAAGTTAATTTCATGCCTTGGTATTGGTGAGTCCGGTTCAGTCTGAAAGAAAATGTGACTAATGCGACTGTCACAATGATTAATAACTGAATTTACGTCGCGAAGACTTTCTTCTCCCTTGGGCTCCATTCCTTTTTTTCTTCTTCTCCCCCGAAACCTTATTTTAGGCAACAAGGGAGACTCTGCAGAGAACTCAGAAATTAAATGTCA
>NW_015215932.1:0-1904 GCF_001447785.1 Gekko japonicus | reverse complement strand
CAGGTTTTTAACGAGGAAATTCGAGGGCACACAGAGAACCAGAAATGACGTCAGAGACGACTTGCAGTGCGACCCTAAGAAGAATTATATCCTTCTAAGCTCATGGGCTTCAACGGACTTTGAAGGGTGTAACTCTGCTTAGGATAAAACTTCATTGGTCTTAAAGGTGCCCCTGGACTCAGACTCTGTTCTGCAGCTTCAGACCAACACGGCTACCCAACCTGGATCTAGGATATCACTGTTAGACTGGGGAGAGCTGGGTTCGAATTCCTACTCTTCCATTAAATCCACTGTGTGACTTCTGGCCGATCGCTGTTTTTTCAGCTTAACCTTCCTCACACTGGTGGTGTGAGGATAAAATAGGGCAGGGTACATGCCCCCTAAGCTCTGTGGAGGAAAGGTGGATAAAAATGTAAGAAATATGTAAGAATATTTATTTTACATTCTAAACTTGCATTTACTTAGAACGTGTCTATTTTGCCTTTCCATAAAAATGTGCACAAGATTTTTAAAAAGCCATACATAATAACGATAAAACGTTGAGACTTTAAAACCAAACGAAAGCTAGGGATTCAAATTCCAATCTAAAAGCCTTCTAGAATTTTTAACAAGTCTTTAGTACTGTAAGGAGGGACTTGGCTGGGAGGGCGGAGTATAAATTTGACAAATAGATAATTAAAAATGTAATTCTTACAAGAGGGGAAGTCCAAAGTTGAGGAGTGGCAACTATGAAGAGCACATTGCACGTATCCCTGAAACACACATCTCCAACAATATAGGTTCCAAGGTAGCATCGCCGCTTCAGACACTCTTAGAGCGTGGGCATATACTTATGGATACAGGCAGACAATGTAGAATCATTGAATCAGATTTGGAAGGGGCCATACAGGCCATCTAGTCTAACTACCTGCTCAATGCAGGATCAGCCCTGAAGTATCCCTGACCAGTGTTCATCCAGCTCCTGCTCGAAGACTGACTGTTAGGGGGAGCTCGCTACCTCCATAGGCAGCCAATCCCACTGCTGAACTGTTACTGTAAAAAATAAAATAAAATCCCCTAATATTCAGGCAGTACCTTTCCATCTATAATTTAAACCCATTATGGTGAGACCTATTTTCTACTGCCAGCAGCAAATACTTAAAGAGGGCAATCATATCCCTCTTTGACCTCCTCTGCTCCAGGCTGAACATTCCCAGGTCTCTCAGCCTTTCCTCATAGGGCTTGGTCTCCAGGCCCCTGATCATCTTCGTCAGTCTCATCTGCACCTGCTCCGTTTGGTCCCCATCCTTTTTGAGGTGAGGTCTCCAGAACTGCCCATAGTACTCCAGGTGCAGCCTGACCAATGCGATGTACAGTGGGACTATGACATCTTGCGATTTGGATGTTATGCCTCTTGATACATCCGAAGACCACGTTAGCTTCTTTTTTTTGCTTTTGCATCACACTGACTGCTCATATTTAGCTTACATAAGAACATAACAGACGCCAATGTTGGATCAGACCAAAGGCCCATCCAGTCCAACACTCTGTATCACACAGTGGCCAGAAATACCAGTGCCATCAGGAGGTCCACAAGTGGGGCCAGGACAGTAGAAGCCCTCCCACTGTTGCCCCCCCCCCAAGCACCAAGAATACAGAGCATCACTTGCCCTGGAGTCCCTATCTATACCTTGTGGCTTATAGCCACTGATGGACCTCTGCTCCATATGCTTATTCAATTCCCTTTTGAAGCCGTCCATGCTTGTAGCCGCTGCCACCTCCTGTGGTGTACTTACAGTACACCCATATTCCAGGATCTTGTTCACACACACAGCTACACAGCAGCACATTGCACCTAAACTCTTTAGAGCTTTAGAGGCAATGCCAGCCTTTTGAATTGGGCCCAGAAACAACCTGGAAACCAG
>NW_015215931.1:0-2709 GCF_001447785.1 Gekko japonicus | reverse complement strand
GACACCAAGAAGGGAGGATTGATGATCTATATTTACACCATTTATACCCTGCCTTTCTCCCCAATAGGGACCTGAAGCTGCTCGTGTTCCTCTCCTTTCTTCCATTTTATCCTGACAACAACCTTGTGAGGCAGGTCAGGCTGAGAGCGTGTGACTGGCCCAAGATCACCCAACAAGTTTCCATTGCATAGTGGGCATTCGCACCTGGGTCTCCCAGATCCCATCAAAACACGCTAGCCACTGCCCCACACTGCCTCTCTGATTAAGAGATAAGATTTCCATCAGGCACGCTGATCTGACTAATGGCTCAGAAAGGCGACAACTCCGCTTAAGACATCATCCCTTCTCCGCTGCGCCTTCTTCCCACTTTGAACGGCAGCCAAATGAGAACACATTTGAAAACGCGAGGGCTTTTCTCTTTTAACGGAGGGAAGAAATCTATCTTCAAGCTTTTTCATGAGTGACAAGAGCCCTGGGAATCCGAGGGATGTGGTAACAATACCCCGGAGAGCAGAGAAAAGAAATCTCCCAAGCAAAGCGGCAACAGAACGAGGCAATCGCTCAACCTGCGCAGAAGGCAATTGGCGGGAGGCCCCTCACTGCCATGCTCCTGTGGATTCTGACAGGCTGGCTGAGCCCAAAAGTCTGGGAGAGAAAGACCCGGGTGCTTTGTCCTTAAAGCCAGGTGGTGGTACCAAATAAAGGCCTGCATTTTGAGAAAAGGACGTTCTCCAAGGAGAACCATGGTAGCCCTGGGTGGTGCTTAGCAAACAAAGAAGAAGGGGGAGAAGGAGGAAGAAGTAGGTCTTTCTCTTCAATGGTGGGGTACTTTCTTCTATTCATTGCATATTGTTAGCTACCCTGTAAGTGCTGAAGCCAGGCCTACCTGTGAGGGAAAGGGAAGTGGGTGAAGTAATACCATTTCGACTGCAAAACCCCGTTTTCTAAAATGGGCTCTCCCCACTTTGGGATAAAATCTTGTTCTCCTGATCCCACTAGCTGAGTTCAACAGATCCCTGTGCTTGTGCTAACTGTATATAAAAATGGCATTAAAATCATGCAAAAGTAACAAACGAAGTGGAAAGAGTAGCCTCAGATATGGGTGAAAGGAAAAAGCTTATTATGATAACATATGCAGCTTGAAAGAAAGGGAGAACAGTGTTGTCATTCATCCCTAAGTGCAATGTGAGTCTGGTGAATATATCCCCCCCCCTCATATATTAAGAACATAAGAACATAAGAGACGCCAATGTTGGATCAGGCCAAAGGCCCATCCAGTCCAACACTCTGTGTCACACAGTGGCCAGAAATACCAGTGCCATTAGGAGGTCACCAGTATTTATATAACATAGTCCAGAAATAGCCCAATATAAAACGTCTGGGCTAACACATGGCAGGGAGGGCGGGGTACAAATGTAAATCAATAAAGATGACAATGACAATGATGATGGGGGAGGAAGAGCCAGGCCAAAACACATCTTTTAACCCAAGCTTTTCATTAAGGGGTTTTATCTTATCAGCATTTAATGGTCTGCTTGCACTTTGTGGATTGTTTATATGCTTCTTGTTTCTAACGGCGTTCTTTTTTTTTTAATGGCCAGTTTGGTGTAGTGGTTAAGTGTGTGTCTGGGAGAACCGGGTCTGATTCCCCACTCCTCCACTTGCAGCTGCTGGATGACCAGCAAGCCATAGTTCTGTCAGAGCTGTTCTCTCAAGGACAGTTCTCTCAGGGCTCTCTCAGCCCCACCTACCTCACAAGGTGTCTGTTGTGGGTAGCGGAAGGGAAAGGAGTTTGTAAGACGCTCGGAGACTCTGAATGAAGGGCGGGGTATAAATCCAATCTCTTCTTTCTCTTCTTCTTAATACTGGTGTTGTTTTTTTTATTGTAGTGGACCCTGAGCAGCACTCTGAAGAGGTGGCATCAGAACACTCTAAATTAACTGGATGGATGGATGGATTAGATGGATAAGAACATAAGAAGAGCCCTGCTGGATCAGAACAACGCAGTGGCCAACCAGTTCCTCTGGACGGCCAACAACAGGGCACAGAGGCTGAGGCCTTCCCCTGATGTTGCCTCCTGGCTATGGGAGTCAGAGATTGACTGCCTCTGAATGTGCTTGGGGGGGTCAACAGTGGGAGGGCTTCAAATGTCCTGGCCCCACTGCTGGACCTCCTGATGGCACTGGTATTTCTGGCCACTGTGTGACACAGAGTGTTGGACTGGATGGGCCTTTGGCCTGATCCAACATTGGCGTCTCTTATGTTCTTATGTTCTTAATGTGGAGATTCCCCTCAGTCACCATGGCTAGGAGCAGCTGATAAACTTGTCCTTCGGGTAGGAGCGGTGGCAGGTGCTTGGAATACAGCTGCTTGGAATACAGAACACCCCATGTTCAGTCCCTAACATCTCCAGTTAAAAGATCTGCCTGAGACCCTGGAGAGCCGCTGACAGTTTGAGTAGACAATACTGACGTTGATGGACTGAGGGTCTGGTTCAGTATAAGACAGTTCCATGTGGTTTCCCATGTGACTTCTCCATGAATCTATCTCATCCCTTTGGAAAGCTGTGGCCATCACTACATCCTCTGGCAGCAAATTCCACATTTTACTCACTTTGTGTGTCGAGTATATGAATGACAGACCGATGATAGATAGATGACAGACAGAGAGATTGATAGATACATAAGATCATAAGGACATAAGAGAAGC
>NW_015215930.1:0-1853 GCF_001447785.1 Gekko japonicus | reverse complement strand
ACCCTTGGAACCCAGAATACATGGCATAGTAGGAGGTAGTTTTCTACCATAGCCCCAAATCTACATAACTCAGGGGTGGAGGGAACCATACCTGTTACCATGAGGCTGTCCTCCCATTCTACCCACTTGAGGAGCAAAATGACTTGAGACAGCCCTGCCTTATAGCTAAGCAGAAGGAAATAAACATGGCTCACCTCCCTCTATTTTCCCTTTCCCTCTGCCGCCCCACCAGCCACAGCCGGGACACTCACCTGGAGCTTCCTTCTAGAGTGTGTTGTATTTCTTCCCACAACGAGCCTTACTCCTAGTCAAACATACAGTAATTTCTTTCTGGCAAGCAGGCCCTTTCCAGAGACAATGTCATTCACCTCTCAGAGTGGGGCTTGGACACTTGGCTGTAAAGGATCCGTCATGGCCTGCTTTGTTGGTTAAAGTCTTAGAAGCGTTGGCAGGAGCTGGGAAGGGCACCCCTTTTCCTGCTCTTATGGTGGGTTGGGCACTGGGACAGATCCATTTTGCAGAGGATGGGCCTGCGTGCTCACCTTCTCTGGTTGGTGACTCCCTTAAGGGGTCTTGGGGTGCAGCCATCATGTGGTATGCCCAGTTTGGGGGCTGTTGGTTGGCTCTCACCACCAGATGGCCCCCACTGGCATTACCATTCCATGGCTCCCCCCCAAGCAGGTGGGTTGGGGGGAGGGGTTTATCTGGTAACAGACAAGTTGTCCAATACTAGATGGAACCCTATGCTGCATGCGAAGGGCCGCCACAAACTCTGCGATGGACTCCTTGTTCTGTTTCTGTTTCTAATAAAGCTGTGGCCATTATTATGCCAAAAATGTCTGGTTGTGTTTTTCTTTCTGCATGCTTTCTCCCTCATAGTCTCTGAACCCACAAAGAGGTGTTATAAACTTGCTGTAATTATGTTACATGTGAGAAATAAACATACCTTCCTTCTGCTTATATGTTCTGGGTCATTATACTAGTCTGATACTTATTCTCCTCTGGGAGGTTTGATGAAGTTTTCTTATGGAAAATTAAAGATATTGCAGGGCATGAATCATTGCATTTACTAACGATTGCAATTGTATATGCTGCATTTTAGTCCTAGAAAGGCATAATGAAAATGTAGAGTTAACACCAAGAAATCAGAAGGATTTCATTTACAAATTTCTAACTGCTGCATCTTGTTTAAGCAGGAGGAACATTTTTAATTTGTGATATAATATGGTCAAGATTGTGCTAAAACTAGAAGCATTATATTGAGCCCATTAGTACAAAGTTTCATCTTTCAAGGTCTCTTGGGGCAGCTAAAATAATGGCAAAAACTGAAGACTTACAGCACTAATGAAGTCTGTTTTATAACCCCAGAGCTATGGTCTTGCACCATTTTGACAAAAAGTAATTACTTTCTTTATTTTACCCAAGGGCTAGCATTCTAGCTGAACAAAATATGACAGAATACGTGTTGAGTTTAAATGTGCAGAATTGGCAAAAAAACTATTACTACCAAACATCCATATAAACTCAAACTGAGATTAATTACTTCATTATATGCTATCACGAAGAATTAAAAGACATACCCTTTTTGATTTTGCCTTGAAATTGTTGCTTTTAATAAGAAAGGTCTAGAAATGTTTGTTTCTTTAATTACATACCTACAAAATTACTTGGTCAAGCTGTTCAGTATAAAAATGGAGTTGTGAGGACATCTGTTTGTATAAAATAGCCCATTTGGAATACATTAGCATCACATACATAATATGTGAATACATTAGCATCACATACATAATCACTAGGACCCAGTGATCTGTACATTGGTGGCGATCACACACGCGAGATAACGCGGGGGGGGG
>NW_015215929.1:0-2139 GCF_001447785.1 Gekko japonicus | reverse complement strand
GACAAGGCAGTGATCCATGAGGGGTCTTTGGCAGAAGACCTCAGAATTAAACTGGTATAAAGCTGCTTTAGGTTTGTAAAGATGGATCTCCATCATCCTACAGTGGTTTCAATGCAATATGGCTGTTTGCTATTATGATTTCTCATCCTGTGCAGAAACCAAGGCTCTTCATTATCGTGTGCATTTTTGAGAGCATTGGGCTTCTAAGTCTTCTTTTGTCGCAGTGTTCCTGTGATTAATTTCAGTGCTGCTTCTGTGTCTCATTTCTCCTTGCACGTCTGCATTCACTCCCTACTACAATAGCCATTTCCCCGCAATATAGATCAAGACTTCCTTTTCTGTGTGCCTTGCCTAGCTCCATTTTTTCTCCCGTAAATCCAAATTTCAGTAATCCCTGGATCATTCCCCCCTTTAACCCTTCACAAAAGTTCTTTTACAACATACCTAACATTAATGAATTGGTTGGCACTGATAGCTGTAAAAGACCAAAGTGGAACATATGTCAAAAGTCCTTTAAAAAGACATAGGAGTTATGCATGTGCCTGAGATGAAACATATACTTAAGACATAAGAAGAGCCCTGGTGGATCAGACCAATAGTCCATCTAGTCCAGCATCCTGTCCCACACAGTGGCCAGCCAGTTCCTCTGGAGGGCCAACAACAGGGCACAGAGGTTGAGGTCTTCCCCTGAGAAGAACTTCAGAAGAGCCCTGCTGGATCAAACCAGTGGTCCATCTCGTCCAGCATCCTGTCTCACACAGTGGCCAACCAGTTCCTCTGGAGGGCCAACAACAGGGCATAGAGGCTGAGGCCTTCCCCTGAGAAGAACTTCAGAAGAGCCCTGCTGGATCAGATCAGTAGTCAATCTTGTCCAGCATCCTGTCTCACACAGTGGCCAACCAGTTCCTCTGGAGGGCCAACAACAGGGCAGAGAGGCCAAGGCTTTCCCTTGTTGCATCATGGCTCTGGGATTCAGTGGTTTAGTGCCTCTGGATGTGGAGGTTCCACTCAGCCACCATGGCTAGTAGCCATTGATACACTTATCCTCCACCAATCTATCTATAAGAACATAAGAAGAGACCTGCTGGATCAGATCAATAATTCATCTAGTCCAGCATCCTATCTCACATAACAACCATTCAGTTCCTCTGGATGGCCAACAACAGGGCAGAGAGGCCTGAGGTTGCCTCCTGGCTTGTAAAAAAAATGGTGAAAGGTACGGAGTTGGTGAACAACCTGGATGTGGGCATGGGAGTGGCCTACGAGGGGTGGGAGAAGGACAGGGGAAATCTGAGGGAATCTGTACACTTTTGCTTGGAAGCGAAGGAAGGGAAAAACTGGCACAAAAGCACACTCAGGAAACCCGGGGAAACAGCGGGCGGAAAGCACACTGAGTGCTGAAAGGAGGAAAATCAATGGAGAATGGAAAAGACAACCTGACAGACATGCCCAGTGAAAGTGAGGAAAAACAGCCACGCATAAGAGGCCAATGCTGAACCCCCGCCCCCTCTGTCTGAGACCTGAATGGGTATCTTGGGCCAAGAATTCTGCTGCACTCCCGTACCAATACTGCTGCACTCTTTCAATGCCCACCTCCTCCGTAGTTCTGACAGAGCTGTTCTTGAAAAAAGAGCAGTTTCTGCCAGAGCTCTCGCAGCCCCGCCTACCTCACAAGGTGTCTGTCTGTTGTGGGGAGGGGAAGGGAAAGGAGTTTGTCAGCCGCTCTGAGACCACAACAGACACCCTGTGAGGCAGGTAGGGCTGAGAGAGCTCTGACAGAAACTGCTCTTTTTTCAAGGACAGCTCTTATCAGAACTACGGCTTGCCCAAGGTCATCCAGCAGCTGCGTGTGGAGGAGTGGGGAATCAAACCCGGTTCTCCCAGATTAGATTCCGTGAACTTAACCAGGACACCAAACTGACCTACAGCTCATCAGACTCCTTCCCTTTCATTTTCCAGAATGGTTTCCTACAGCAGAAGTGTGCAAAGGGCTTACTAATGATCACCGAGAACTGCGTCTTGAGCATTTGACTACTGTCAAAAGGAAACACTACTTGTGATGGAACAGACCTGCTTGACCTGCAGACCCTTTTCTGCCCACCCCCTCCACTGGGCTGCCAACTCCTGGAGGGAGCTATT
>NW_015215928.1:0-1824 GCF_001447785.1 Gekko japonicus | reverse complement strand
AAAAAAAAAATACCAGAACTCAGGTAGATTTGGAATAAGAAAATATTCCTATTCTAATGAGTCTTTCTCTAAATTTACTTCCAAAACAAAGCATTGTTGCCAGAGAGTATGGCTGTGGTCTGAAAGGGTTTTAGGTTCATTCCCCAGCATCTCTAGCTAGAAAAATAAATAAATCTTGGGCTGGAGGCTGATTTGAGATCCTGGAGAGCTGATTGCCAATCAGAACAGATGATGCCAGATGCAGCAGACCAGAGACCTGACTCAGTATCAGGCCTTTCGTATGTTCATAAAACTGGAGACGTTAAGGAGTGAAGTTCTTCCAGACTAAATTTTGCTAGTGAAAGAAGGGTGTTGTGAATTGGCCCCCTTCTTCAGAACAGGGCTGATAACTGAGCTGGCTCTTTGCTCTGGTAAAGAAAGGGCACCACAGCTCTGGACTCCAGACACACAGCAGCAATGAGGCAAAAAAAAATAGTTCTAGTTTGAGCTAATTTTTTTCTAGTTCAGCTCTGTTCTCTTCTTCCTCTGGCAGTCTTGGTAACAGCAGTAGCTGGAGCAGTCTTGGTTTAGAAGGAGATATGTATGAGGAGAATTTATCCTTTCCAACATCAGACAGGTTGGTCAAACCAAGGCGTTGAAACAGATTGGTTCCTCATATTTTAATGCATGAAGTCATTCCCTTTCCAGACAAAAGAACCTTGCATTTATGACATTTGATACATTATCAACAAACTGCTTTTCATATAATCATGATTGTCCCTAACAAATTCATAATTAATGGTTTCATTTTTACTTTGCCAAAGCATAAATGTTCTAGCAGAAATATTTTTTAAAAGTTCTTATGCATGTCCTGCTTGCTTTTCTAGATGCTTCCAGTTATTTCTTAATAAAAATGAGAGCTTGCTTCCTACAAGATTTCTGGGTTGTTTGGGGTTCTTTTGGTTTTTCTCATCATATCTCCCACCCCCCTGCTGTAAATTAGAGCCTTTCCATATAATTCACTGCTAAATAAGATGGTTGAAATAGCTGGGTTATTGTTCTAGAACTGAAATTAACTTTTCTTGTTACATTAAAATTGCAAAACATTGTAGGGTTTTTTTCTTCTTAAGATCAATCAGCTTTTAAAAAGAAAAATAAATTTTAGTTGTTGTGGATTTTCCAGACTGTATGGTGAAACGTCAGGTACTACAATGCCAAGATCACGGCCATACAGCCCGGAAAATCTACAACTACTAATGAACTCTGGCCGTGAAAGCCCTTAACAACAAAATAATTTTTGCTTAATGGCTTTATTTTGAAAATTTAGCAAGTTGTGTGACAGGAAATGGTGTGAGAAGCAAAGCCTCCTTTCACATTCATTCCTCGTGCATCCATACTATTCTTTCCCCTTGGATTTTCATCATGGGCCTTTGGGAATAGACAGCATTAACAAGTTCATATGTTACAATAATTCTACCTTTTTTTTCCAGTGATGGAACAGAAGATAAAGAAGAAGAGCTCAAGAATACCATTCTAGGTAATACTGAGAATTAGATAAGCAGGGGACATGCAAGGACTTCTGGGGTGCATCTCATTTCCTCTCCTCCACTATTTCCTCTTTCAGCTCCCTGGAAGACCCCCATAGCCCCTCTCCTTTTCCTTCTTCTTTCTCTCTTTCCCACCCACCAGCCAACCTACGCTTATCTGGTCATCCTGTCTTGAGCTTTCCCTTCCACCCTTCCCATGGCAGCTTCTCTCCAGACAACCCTACGTGGTCATGGCTGCTTGGCCAGGCCTAATTGAGCATCACCAGCCACCAGGCCACACCGTGCTGCACAGTGAGGA
>NW_015215927.1:0-1873 GCF_001447785.1 Gekko japonicus | reverse complement strand
TTAATTGAGATCAGCGTCCTATCTGAATAGGTCCCCCCCCCAAGATAGCACACCAGGTTGTGGATGTGGATTCTGGAGGTAGCCATCCCATCCCTGGGAAATGCCTTCTGCATCGCCATGGCCTTCTGTTCCTCCCTCTGGTAACGTGGCTACCAGTGATAGCTCGTGCTCTCTGGAAAGTGTGCCTATGTGGGGCAAATCAGGAGCACGCCCTACCCCACCGTCCATCTTGTCCTGCTGTTAGGAATCTTCCATACTGGATGTCACGGCAGGGCCAGGGGGCGTGATGCAAGTAAGCAAAGTCCAAGAGCAGTCCGAAGTCAAGCCGAGTAAGACAAGCAGCAAAGTTCAAACAGGTTTAAATCAGAATCCAAAGCCAGGGTCAGACATACCAGAGTTCGATGTCCATAAATCCAAACGATGCCAGAGGAGTCAGAGACGAGAGCAGGCTCAACGAAGCCGAGGGTCAAAAGCCGAGGATCAAGATGACAAGAGTTCTGGAGCAGAGATACACGGAGTGAGGTCCTGTCAAAAGACGTTTGCCAGCACGAGTTCCTGCCAGCAACAGGCTTGAAGATATACAGTGCTGGCTAATTAACTTGTTAGCTGGCAGGGAGGAAGGTCATGTTTCAGTCAATACTCAGGGCTGAGAGATCGTCTTTCACGCATGCGTGCATCCCGGCGTCAATCTCTCAGCTCCTGTCTCCGTTGATTCCGGAGCCTGGTCACAGCTGGTGGTGAATCGGGCGAGGAATCTCTGTGCTGCAGCAAAGCCTGATCCTGTGCAGGTGTTTCCTGGGAGGCTCTATCCTCCTCATCTCTTAGGTAGCTTTCAGCCACAGGAGCCAGTCTTTGTCTATAAGTCTCTGCTGCAGTACGTTCCTCAGGAGCCTGTGGTGTCAACTCCACAGGCTCCTGGCTGGAAGGTGCCTCATCAGGGTCATCAGCAGGGGCAGGCATGACACTGGATGCCTGGGGTTCCCATAAGTCCCGTAAGCCACCGGACATCTCCCAAAGTGCTGTGTCCTAGCCTGTCCACCAACCCTAACAGGGCTTGCCCACTGGCCCCCAGTTTGAAGAGAACACACATCACCCCAACCCCTCTACACACATGCCCCTTAGTTCCCCAGCGGCAGCTGGATGCCTGCAGCTCTGTACTGTCTAAAACCACTGTTGGACAACACTTCCAGAAACAGTTTTGGGGGGGCGCCTTGCCTCAGGGCCCCTTCTATAAGGGCACATACAATTATGCTTCCCCACCTCACCCGTCCATCCACCCGTGTCCCCCTGGCCTGCCTGATGGCAAAGGGATTACAGGTCAGGACCGAATCCTCCTGAGCTGGGAGGTCACATTGCCATGGCCAGGGACTGTCACAATGGGTTCCAGTGCCCAGTGTCACGTTGCTGTGGCCCGGGACCATCACGATTAGGTCCCCATAGGGTCCCCATCCCCAGGGTTTTGGGACTCCCCGCCTCACCCATTCATCCGCCCATGTCCCCCTGACCCGCCTGATGGCAAAGTGATTACTGGTCAGGACCGAAACCTCCCGAGCTGGGAGGTCACATTGCCATGGCCAGGGACTGTCACAATGGGTTCCAGTGCCCCATCCCCAGGGGGTTGGGACTTGTAGCCTTACCCATCCACATGCCCAGGTCCCGACCCTGACACTCCTGACAGCAAAGTGATCACCGTTCAGGAAAGAATCCTCCCAAGCGGGGAGCTCTCATTGCCCTGGTAAGGGACTCACACGTGTCCTACTTATAGAATTCTCCCTGGGAGAGGTGGTCACCTGCAACTGTGCAGGTGGCTACGAGGCCTCAGGTAGTGCGGAAGATTATGTCCCGCTTGTTTATCATGTTAGTGGGAGTAGAG
>NW_015215926.1:0-1954 GCF_001447785.1 Gekko japonicus | reverse complement strand
TCCACACACTTAATCACTACACCAAACGGCACCAATAAGGGGCAAGAAAAATGGGATGGTATATCCCAGCCAGAAATTAAACCTGGTGTTTGATTTGTTGAAACTCCATGGCTGATTTGTGCATCACTGTATACATGAGCGTCTTCCATGGGAGCCATGAACTCTTACAAGAAGATGGCTCCCTGTCCGTGAAAAGAAAATTCATTAGGGACCACTTTTCATGGAAGTTGAGCCATGACTTTGCATGAGGCGGTTGTCTCCCTTGTTACATTCCTTACACAAGTAGACCTAAGTGGGCAGAGGGGGTTAAGCACAGGTAGACCCTGAGGCGACTGAGAAGCTGTCAGACTCTGAAATTATCAAAACCACCAATCAGGGATGTTGCTATTGCTCCCTTCCCCATTAAGAGTAGTTGTACCCCCCCCCCCGTGCTATATTCGCAGAATTAATTTTTTGGTGATGCTATTATTATCATTGCTTTAAGGCATATTTAGCTCAGTACAGACAATGACTGCTCAGTACAGACTATGCTCACTAAGTCACTTCATATGTATGAAATACAAGCTAGGTAATATTTGATCCAATCATAAAAATTTGACACACCCAGCCCGCAATATCTTCCCTGCAAATTTATATTGGTTTTGTAGCTGTTTAAACAACCAAGAATCATGGAAATTGTAGTTTTGGGAAAGTGCGGAGCATTCGGTTAGGGACCCTATCCCCCTTCCTTCCTTGAACTACAGTTCCCAGGGATCTGTGGGGAGAGGAAATGTCTACTGAAGCCAGGGGTCATTTCGTAGAAAAAGAGCTAGGGGAACTCATTAGCATAACTCATTAGCATATGCCACACCCCCTGACATCAGGGGCCCAGCGGTGGACCTGCAGGGCCAGCGGGAGTGCGAGGAAGCCCCGCCAAGGCCCTCCCTGGCCCCAGGCAGGCAGGGGTGGGGAGAGGCGGGGAGGAAGCAACTTACCCTCCCTCTTCTCCTGCCTCCTCCTGGCTGAATGAGGGCTGGAAGCGGGGCGGCCGGAAGCAGGGGGCGGGGCTTCATCGTGTGCCCCGCCCCCTGCACCTCACCCTGGGGAACTGCGTTCCCCCACGTCCCCCCGAAATGACCTCTGACTGAAGCACCTTAAGTCCAAAACACCACCACAGATGTCCCTCATTCAATAAAGAGAGTTTTAAAAACTCATTTATAGGGATGGGCAAGAACCAAGAAATTGCAGTTTGGGATTCATGGTGGTTCACAAACCGTCATGAACCTTTAAGTGCCAAATGAACTGGTTTGGTTTGTGAATTGGTAGAAGGAGTGCTAGAGATACCAAACTCTCAGGGGATCTCCAGCTGAGTTTCTTCTAACCTGCCCTCCAAGTTAGGTGAGGATTAGATGTATGGGATCTAAGTTACGGCCCCGCAAAGAAGGTGCCCCCAGGAAAGTTGCTTTCTGGGGAAATGACAAGATGCAGGTTCAGGAGTGTATAGAATGGATTCTGTGCAAGTTAGAGTCATCAAAGCCGCAGGGGACCTCCCTCTGATGCTCCTCTACATACCCTCCAAGATATGTGCAGATTGGATTTAGGGGGTCCAAGTTATAGCCACCCAAAGAAGATGCCCCTAGGAAAGAGCTTTTGGGGGAAATGTCAGGCATAAATTCAAAACTGCAAGCTATACACATCAAACACATGAACCTATTGGTGTTTCCAAGGCTGGAGAATTCCCCACCCCCGGTTGCTTTGTAGTTTGGTAAACATTTTGACTGAGTGGAGACAGTCTGTCAGGAAATGTATCCATTCATGAACCCGCAGGAACAGCATGAAAGTTCGTGGAAAGTGGACCACGAACTAGCTCAAATTCAGGACGGCCTGGCCCAGCCCCCCTCATACCCATCTTTACTCATTTACCAATGCAACAAAACCAGGGGTGGCTTGACTAATTCCAAAATATTTTACCTGT
>NW_015215925.1:0-1836 GCF_001447785.1 Gekko japonicus | reverse complement strand
AACCAATCAAGATGTAGGACTGTGCTGTGACTGTGTAGGACTCTCACCAGAGACAGGGTGAGCTTGGAGCCGAATAACAATAGACTTAACAGGATTCTGGCAGTAACCAATCAAGATATAGGACTATGCTGCCAGAGACAGGGCGAGCTTGGAGCCGAATAACAATAGACCAACAGGATTCTGGTAGTAACCAATCAAGGTGTAATGTTATGTAAATAGCATATCGTTGGGAGTGGGGTGTGTTTGGGGCAATTGCATGCAATATAACAGAACTGAGGCTCTGGTCTGCAGTCTTGAAATCACTGAGTAAAGTAGAGCTGATCACTAGACTTGGAGTCTGTTCATCCATGGAACCCACTATTTAACAGTGTCACTCCCACTGGTCTACAGAGTGGTGGGGGAGCCCAAAGAGCAATTCAGGGGAGGAAGTCTGGGGTTTCCTCGAGGTTTGGCTTTTGGACGAAGGAAGGGGCAAGGCCTGGGGGCCACTTGAGCCCCATGTCCCTACAGATTTTCTTTTGCCTTTCACCCTCTGACTAGACTCGTCCTCAAAAGGGATATACTCTTGATTTTCCAGTGGAACGTCTTGAAGCCAGTTTGGTGTAGTGGTTAGGTGTGCAGACTCTAATCTGGGAGAACCGGGTTTGATTCCCCACTCCTCCAGTTGCACCTGGCTGGATGTCCTTGGGCAAGCCATAGTTCTGATAAGACCTGTTCTTGAAAAAGAGCAGTGTCTGTCAAGAGCTCTCTCAGCCCCACCTGCCTCACAGGGTGTCTGTTGTGGGGAGGGAAAGGGAGAGGAGTTTGTAAGCCGCTCTGAGACACCTTTGGGTAGTGAAGGGCGGGGTATAAATCCAATCTCTTCTTCTTCTTCGTGGCTGGTTGAAAAACCTCTTGGCCAAAAATGCCAGGGGCCATCAGGAGGTCCAGCAGTGGGGCCGGGAGTGGGAAACTAAAAGCCCCTCACACTGTTGCCCACCCTGCAAGCACCAATACAGAGCATCACTTGCACCAGACCAAAAGCTCCTAACTATCCCTTGTGGCTAATAGCCACTGATGGACCTCTGCTCCATCTGTTTATCTAATTCCCTCTGGAAGCCGTCCATGCTTGTAGCCGCCGCCACCTCCTGTGGCAGTGAATTCCATGTGTTAATCACTCTTCGGTATAATTAGAGGGCGGTCCTTTCATGATTACCGAGCCACACGGCCAGAATGCTCCAGGTTGTCACCAGGTTCATAAACTACAGTGGTGGCATTACAATTACAGAAAAGATTAATGCGAAACTGGCGGCAAAAAGTATTTATAGCAGTAAAAGCTGGACTCTTGGGAGTTGGGCAAAAGGGTGGTTTTGTTCCTGGGGAAACTTGTGCCCTCCAAGAATCCCATTTCAAGGCTGATGGAGCCCACTGACTCATTCACATGTTGATCAAAGGAGTAATGCTCGGTACTATGGACTGGGGCCCTCCAAGAAACCCATTTCAAGGCTGATAGAGCCCACTGACTCATTCACATGTTGATCAAAGGAGTAATGCTCGGTACTATGGACTGGGGCTCCTGGGGAATTCTGCCAGAAAGAGCCATTCCCTGGGGAGAGAACAGAGGTGTTCCTGACGAGGCGCGAGGAGTGGTTTTGCCTCCAGCAGGGCCAGGGAGGCGCTCCTTTAAGAGGTATGCGCGGCAGTGCCCGGCGCACCACCCGCATGCGCCACCCGCAGGCCTTCCGCCACAAAAACTTCCCCAGCCTCCGCCGGGTGTCTGTAAGTTCCTGAGGGCCAAATATGTTCCTTGCGCCTCATCTCCCAGCAAGGGCGTAGACTTTCCGATTTCCGGGGGGG
>NW_015215924.1:0-1996 GCF_001447785.1 Gekko japonicus | reverse complement strand
ATCCAATCTCTTCTTCTTCTCTTCAGACTGCAAGAGGTTGGGTTGTTGTTTTTTGAAAGCTTTAAAAATAAAACAGGCTTTATATTTTGTATTATGTTTTAATCATTTTTGACAGCTCGGCCATGATGTTTGTTTAATGCCCGCAAGAACTTGTTGGACTTTTTTTTTTTTAAATAAAAAAAGAAAGGCTTGAAATCTGGGTTCCCACCCATCCGAATGGGCTGGGATCCTTGTCAACAATTGGTTCAGCTCTAGGCCAAAGTGGAACAGAAAAGAGCTGCGTCAAGGAAACAGGTTTTTGTTCTGCCAAACTGTGTTCCCTACCTGTCCTCTACCTTAATCCTCGTTCAGAACACATCCGCGGTGCTGTTCACAGGGCACTGCCAAAGTCTGGTGAAGACTCTTTTGTGTGTGTTTTTTAAAGAAACAAGTTTGGAAATCTTGCTGGATGAAGGAAGCCGTCCATCAGATTTAACTCATAGGGGATATGAAGGTGACTGGACACAACAGATAAAAGGAAGGACTTCTTCACCCAAAGAGTGATTAACAGGGAGCGTTCACTGCCACAGGAAGTGGTGGCAGCTACAAGCATGGACAGCTCCAAGAGGGGATTGGATAAATATACGGAGCAGAGGTCCATCAGTGGCTATTAGCCACAAGGTGCAGATAGGAACTCTTAGTCTGGGAGAAGGGATGCTCTGTCTTCTTGGTGCTTGGGGTGGCCGCAGTGGGAGGGCTTCTAATGTCCTGGCCCCACTGGTGGACCTCCTGATGGCACCTGGTATTTTTGGCCACTGTATGACACTGAGTGTTGGACTGGATGGGCCATTGGCCTGATCCAACATGGCTTCGCTTATGTTCTTATGACTGGGGCAGCAATGCTCCGTATTCTTGGTGCTTGGAGGGCCAGAGTGGGAGAACTTCTGCAGTTCTGGCCCAGTTGGTGGCACCTGGGTTTTGGCCTCATTGGCCGGATCCAACAGGCTTCTCTTATGTTCTTATGGGCTTTGCGTGAGAGGAAGACGTAGTTTTATCAGAGGTGGAATTGCCAACCTCCAGGTGGAGTCTGAAGTTCTCCCAGAACCCCAACTGATCTCGGTCTGGACTACAGATATCAACTCCCCTGGAAGAAATGGCAGCTTCAGAGGGCAGACTGTATGGCCTCACATCCCCGTGGACCTCCATCCCTTCCCCAAACCACATCTTCCCCGGGATCTGCCCCTGCATCTCCAGGAATGTCCCACCCCACAGTTGGCAACCCTGTCATAGGCTCATACTCTACTGTCTTTCTGCAAACTATGCAGAAATCTGAAGTGTGTGTCCACATGAAAGCTTATACCCAGAATAAAATTTTGTTGGTCTTAAATGTACCACTGGACTCAGACTCTGTTCTATGCAAAAATGAATTACTCAAGAGGGCTTTTCTTACACAGGCAACGCTCCACTGTACTGCATGATTCACAAAGTTACTTGGAGAACTGTGGTCTATACTAGTGTGTACGGCTTGCTGAAACTAGGATCCTAGTAGGTCATTTTTGCATCACTGAATGTGCCGTGTTAAGACTTATGCTCTGTTTTGGTTCTCTTTTTAGACTTCTGGCTGGTTGTGCAGCCCTAATCCTATAGCATTTAGCCGTAGAAAAGAGCAAGAGTCCAGCAGCACCTTAAAGACTAACCAAGGCCTCGGCCACACGGGCAGGAAAATGCGGGGGGGAGGTGTGGCGGTTTGCCCCGGGGCAAACTAACGCGCGACTGCACGATCAGGCGTCGGGTTGAGGTCCCGTCGAGCTCCCGTGGTTAGGGGGGAGGTGCCGATCACACGACGCGGCAAAGAAGCGGAGTGGCGCAAAGAAGCGGAGTGGCGCGGCAAACGGGGTTATGTTGTTTTTTTTAAAACTGAAATGTGCGCATGCTCCATTGGGTGCTTGTACGCATCCGTGGAGACTTGGGGAAAAAAGACTTTTTCTGAGGGGACATGGGCAGGCGTCGGAACTAC
>NW_015215923.1:0-1880 GCF_001447785.1 Gekko japonicus | reverse complement strand
GGTTAGGCTAGTAAAAGAACATTTATATTTTTACAATTGTAAGGAAAATGAGACGAGAGAAAAAATTGCAGAAATATAAGATATTCCTAAACAAAAGTAACTGCATCACTAATGCATGATGTCAAGTCTCAGGGTTATTGGTGGGGGGCAAATCTGTCTCTCTCCAGATTTTCAGTGTCATGCGTAATTTTAATCCTCTGTCATTCACTCCAAACTAGTGTTCTTTCTAAAGAACCCCCCCCTTCCCAAATTTAGCTTTTCCTCATAGGGGAGATGCTCCACCCCCCTCAATGATTTTGGTTGCGATTTTGTGACTCTTTTCTTATGATGTGATAGTTTTTCGAGGTGGGATGACACAGACCAAATCCAGTATTCTAAATGTGGGCATACAAAGGCATTATGATGCTAGCCTTTTTTTCCCCTTTCAGCCCCTTTCCTAATGATCTGTAGCAAGGAATTTGCCATTTTACATGTTCTGCACATTGCGCTGATGTTTTCGTTGAACGGCTCATCGTGATAGGAGGGGAGGTGTTCAGCTTATATCCATATGTGAGTGGAGGGTTGGATTCCGTGTAGCATTTCCCAGAATACCTGTGGAGCACTTGTTCCTGGATGAGAGTAGGCCCTTAGGAACGGATTTGGGGAGGGGCTTTTGGGGTCACTGCAGAAGGAGGGAATCAAGGAAGTCATGTTTCATGGGCAGCAGTTCTTGCACCCACAGAAATGTTGTGCTGGATCCAACTCAGGGAGAGGAGAGATGTCCTTTGCAGGGCCAGATAAGGTAGACTTGGGTACTTAGCTGCTGTAGCTCACATACTTATTTCTTTTCACTTGTTGAAATTAGGAGGAGCACTGAAATGAAAGCTGTTTATTTAATAAGGATGTCTTGTATGGCACAGAGTAAAACAGAATCTGACATGAAATCAGAATCTGACATTGGCCTCCATTCTTTAAAAGGAAATATATGGGCAATAACAGGTTAAATCTCAGAAGGTAAAGGGCAGTTTGTGTTTGGACAGTCCTTCCTGCTATTGAGAGGATTTCTGGCTTCTTTAGCCTCTGGCTAGCAGGGAACAGTAAATGTATGCAGTAAAGCATTAAAGAAACATGCCTAATTGTTGCAGAGGTCTTTCTTGATGGAGAAAGTGGAAGTTCATTTTATAGGGAGAGGCATGATGTACACCCTTAAAGGCAGGGCTTTCCAAGGATTGTGCATGCTGTATACGTACAGTGGTTCAGAATGCAGGCTTATCATGTATCTGTTGCAGAGTTTGGCCGTAGCATGTGCTACAAACTAGCTCTTGTGGCTGTAGAGTAAAACTTGGAAGTGAGGGGGTATGTCTTAGGTGTTGCCACTGTATGTTCCTCCTCCTCACTGAGCAGATCTGTTGTCTGTCTCCCTCTGCAGGAAGAACGTGGAGAAACGGGCTCTGATGGAAAACATGGAGGGGCTTTTCCTGGCAGTGGATGAGATTGTGGACGGGGGGTGAGTCCAGAAAGCACCGTGGTACTTGGCATGGGTTAGAAATCTCTTCGGCTCAGCTCTCTCTTTGGACCCGGAGCCAAAACGCTAACGGCACCTGGCTGTGAATCTGGGGTGAGACGGCCTTGGCCAAACTCCCTTGGAGCCAAGCCCAAACCAGCTTTTCCCTTCCTCTTTCCCAGGGTGATTCTTGAAAGTGACCCACAGCAGGTACTACACAGAGTTGCTGTGCGGGTAAGCGAGTCTTATTCCTTCTCTGTGCTTCTTTCCCACCTGCCCGGGCCATGGCAATGGTCTCTGTGACCAGGCCCCAGATTTGGGATTGGGTGTGTGTGTGTGTGTGTTTCCCATTATTTAGTCAGTCTTCGTAACAGCAAGGAACTGTGAGTTTAAATTG
>NW_015215922.1:0-1908 GCF_001447785.1 Gekko japonicus | reverse complement strand
AAAACCTACTTATCACACAGATTAAAAGAAGTTCAGGCAACTGGAAAACCTTTGTCTACAAAAACGCCTGTGTAAATAATTCAGTTTTATGATGGAAGTAACTCCATTGTTGGCACAAAAATCCGTAGCTGACACAGGGGCACAGCGTCTTCCTTTTTTGTCAACTGTCTCATTCACAATATTTGTCAAGCAATACAGTTTTGGGGAAATTGTCCTATCTAATTGCCACATACGTTCATGTCTGGAGCCTTTTAAACAAACAATTGGGGGACTGAAAATGGAGCTGTAGAGACGTTGTTGCATGCTTGTATTTGTTAGAAATGTGAGGGAAGTCTTGCCTGTGCCATCTTTCTCTCCCTCTCTCTACATAAAACATTTATTTATAATTGAGTTTCAGTTCACTCCATCTGTGCCTTTTTGGGCTGTTGCTGCAAAACAAAAAGGTATCAATTAAATATTTATATACAAGCACCTGGCATCTTGGAATTATGCAGTTGTGCCAAATTTTGCCAACTTTATAAGGAAGTTTGTGCTTCAGCAGCTGTAGCTGATGGCAGGAAGTTAGTGGGGCACTTTGGAGCAGTTTCACTGCCTGTTGGGAGTGAATAATACTGCTTGTCAGTCACTGCCATTACTTAGTGGAGGAAGCAATTTTCCATAATGCTTTAATGGTTAGTGATCAGTAGTAGACAGATCCTGTTCTCTGTATAGAAAAGCTGTGGTACACTTGGCCATTCGCAAGAAGATATTTCTGTATTTTAACTGCATAATAATCCAGGTGACCATCTTTGCCTTTAGTGGGCAAAAGGCAGCATGAAGATTGACTAAGTAAATAACATAGCTTTTCAAAGCTCATCGTTCAGATGTCCCTCAGTGCCTGAATATTGTGCTGCATCCTACATAAACTCAGATCAGATGTTTACTTGAAAATTGAGAGTCTTTACTGGTGGTGCAGACGATTGTGTCTCTCTCGCCTTCAACATAACGTGTTGATTGTTCATTCCCTTCAGATGCCAGATTGGCAGTTTCCTCTTTTTTGCGGAGGAAGAATTTTGCCAGTTGAGCATACACATGCCATTGCCTGAATGGGAAAGGGGATGGAATACTCTCTACCACACGTAGACTCCTACCATCCAAGCCAATGTCTAAATTGCAGGACTGCAGAGCAGAGGTGTCAAACTCATTTGTTATGAGGGCCGGATCTGACGTAAATGTAACTTTGATGGCCCGGGCCATAAAACGTAATGTCAGGTACCAGAAATAGAAACTGTATAAAGGACAGCAGCTGGTTAGCTCCAAGTTGATGTATCCTCACCACAAGGCCCTGTGGTTTGGGAGAGGGGTGCAGAGGAAAACCCACATAAGGTGGGTTGGAGAGGCAGCAGTGCAGCGTGGGGTAGATGCTCCCACGATACTTGACTGCTGCAGACAAGGCTGTTCTGCCGTGCTGAAGCTACAATGGAGTGGCTCCACCCACTCCCCTCCAGCACTCCCTCCCTGGCATCAGTTGCTCACAGGCTGCATAAGAGCCCTGGACTGGCCGGTTACGGCCCCCGGGCATTATGTTTGATACCCCTGGTGTAGAGAGTGAAGAGATTTTTAACAATTGTTACAACAGCTGGGTCAAGTTTTAGCTGAGACTTCTCCATACCAGCTCCAATCTCACTCAGTGAGTTATCAGAAGATATGCAGAAGACATGGTTGTTGGTGTTTCACATGGGCACAAAACCATGCTGTTTTGTGGAGCTTTTTCTTACTAACAGTTTTTACCTAATTTATTTTATTTATTTATTTTATTATTACATTTATAGCCCGCCCTCCCCGCAAGCAGGCTCAGGGTGGCTAACAGTGTTTGCATAGTGTGCCAGAATCATAGACCGTTAAAAACAATTGAACAGTTAAACAGTT
>NW_015215921.1:0-1888 GCF_001447785.1 Gekko japonicus | reverse complement strand
TGGTCCAAATATTTTTTGGGGGGCAGTCTTGCCCCAGTGTCTGCCTGTGTGTTCGTCCTGGGGGCACCACACTTTGGAGCAACTGGCACCGGAATCGCGCTTTGGACCAGCACACAGAATGTGACCCCTCGAATGGGAGGGTCTGCTGAAGACGGGGGTGTATGAAGTGTGGGGGTCCAAGCCTTATTTTGGGTGCAGGGGACACTTCCTTATTCAAATCTCCTTTGAAATACAGGCCTCGGGGAAGCCCTGGGAACAGAAGCTCTTGGCATCAGAACCGGTGTTTGGACCGGGCATCACTATATGTCACCTTGGAGGGCACAGTCCCCAGAGCGTGGGGATGTGTTGTTTGGGGTGGTCCAAATATTTGTGAGGGGTGCAGTCTGGCCCCAGTGTCTGCCTGTGTGCTTGTCCTGGGGGCACCGCACTTTGGAGCAACTGGCACTGGAACCGCGCTTTGGACCAGCACACAGAATGTGTCCCCTCGAAGGGGAGGGTCCGCTGAAGATGGGGGTGTATGAAGTGTGGGGGTCCAAACCTTATTTTGGGTACAGAGGGCACTTCCTTATTCAAATCTCCTTTGAAATACAGGCCTCGGGGAAGTCCTGCGAACAGAAGCTCGTGGTATCAGAACCAGTGTTTGGACCGGGCATTACTGTATGTCACCTTGCAGGACACAGTCCCCAGAGCGTGGGGATGTGTCGTTTGGGGTGGTCCAAAGATTATTTTGGGGTGCAGCCTGGCCCCAGTGTCTGCTTGTGTGATTGTCGGAATGCTGAAAGTGCTATAGAAATGTCAGAAGTTTGTTTATTTATTTGTTATGGTAGGTGCTTTGTGATGGTGTCTATGGAAGGAGAGGAAAGTTCAGATGGGTGGATTATGATTTAGATGATTACATTGGTTGTACAAAAATTGCAAAAGTAAAAGTGTATGTGTTCCTCTCTAGTTCTCAAAAAAAAAAAAACAGACAAAAAAGGAGGTGAAACCTCTAAATAAAGAAGAGAAAAAAATGTGCAAGGCACCAGAGGTTAACAGTGCTTATGAGTGACTGCAACACATATACATGAAAACAGAAATAGTATAAAGGCATAAATGGAAATGCAAAAAATTAATGAACAGTGTAGACAGACATCATCAGTAATGCACTAAAAACAACAGTTGTGTAAAAAACATTCAAGACTTGAATACTGGCTAATATCCTGTTTCGAAATCTTCTTCATATAGTGGCCCATTCTTCATCTAGCATTTTCTCCGCTGTTTTACCAAACCCACATTGGAACAGAAATTCCCCTCTACATTGCATGCTACTTTCACTTTGGTTGATTGTCGGATTTTATGGCAGTGTCCATACTGCATGCTGCTTTCACTTCCTTTGATCTCTGGTTTTATGTGGCTGTCTGCATAGATTTATGGTCATTTTATGGCCATCCAGGAGGGACTCTGCAGTCAGTATGGCACTGGCCCAGGGTATTTGAATGTGTTTTTGAGCTGCATCTTTTTCTGTTCCAATGCTAGATGCAGAATGGGCCAGTGACTTTGTGCTTGTATCTTGCAGTCAAATATAACCTTGTGCTGTTGTGGCTTACAGCCAACTTGAACAGCAAAGTCCTCTTTGTAGCTTGCAAAGAATATGAGCAAAAATGCCCTATATATAATTCATGTTGTAGGTTACATTAATGGGCAAGTAGAGGAAGAAGAAGAAGAAGAGATCTGGGAGGACGTATTCTGTAACAAGTCTGTAACGAAATGTACGTAATCAATAAGTGACCCAGAAGTCTGCAATTAATGAGTGAAATAAAAATCTCACAAACCAATATCTGTTTAACATATAAGCACCAAATGAGTGTCCAGGACAGGAAACAGTATCTATAAATGTTCTATTCCACTG
>NW_015215920.1:0-1911 GCF_001447785.1 Gekko japonicus | reverse complement strand
ACCCATTTGTCATGGAAGTTCGGGGCTGTTAGCAGATGCTTGATGGGGGCAGGACTATTTTCTGCATGTTTCTTTTTTATTATTATTATTAACAATTTTTCAGAATTTTACAGAAAATACAATTAAAGAGAAAGAGAAATGCTTACAGTAATATGTAACATTAAAACATCAAAAGAAAATAATATTGTGATACGTAGGATTCTTTGGAAGTATTTCTATTTCCATTAGGTAGCTCACAATTGGATACCAAATAGGTACATTTTTTTTCTGGTATCATATAGATGAATTATTACCAGTGTTAAATGACCATTTGCTTAAAATAAAGTAATCCCAAATTTTTGTTAAGTATATGGATCCAGAATTTTTGGATTAAAACACAAGACCACCAGCAGTGTATCAGATCTGCTGTTTGTCCACATTGTTTTGTACAGTTAGGTGTAAATGTCTTGTTTATACTATGTCTTATTTTTGGTGAAATATTCCATCTGGTAAGTATTTTAAATGCCTGCATTTTAATAGTAAAGATTTTAGATGCTTGACTGGGGGAGCTCCAAATTTGTTCCCGGTCTTCTTCAGTTAGTTTGAGTTTGAGATCTTCAGACCATTTTACCTGATATGACATTGATTTTTCTTCATCTGCCTTGTTATATTTTTGTAATTAAACCAGGTTCTTGTTCCTTTCCTTCATTTAATAAAGTTTCAAAAGGTGTCATATGTCGTGTTCTAGTTTGTTTCTGTATGTTTCTGATTGGGAACAGTAGCACCTGACATGATGCTTTGCCTGGCATTTGCTAAATCGGATCATCGCTATTACAGAGAAGACTGGCCTAGGTTCAATTCCACTGAACATAAATATTTGGACGTTTGGGATTTCCCCTTGTTTTCAGACTTCAGTGGAACCTGGGGTCCACAGGAGGTTGGGGAGGGGGTTAAGGACCAACGTTGTGTTTCTGCAGGGAGCTCTGCCTAGGCTGTAAGGAACATGCTACAGCCTAGGTCATGTGTACCTAGCTGAGTTAGATCAACTGTACTGTTTTTTAATTGGAATTCTGTATGCTGTGTTCTGGCGTGGTTCCCCCCTGTGTTTTGTTTTGGCCCCTTTTTGAATCCAAACACCTTTTTCCTTTCTCACTCTCTCTTCTATAACAAATCTTTTTATAAAGACTTCCCCCCCCCGCTTTGCTTAGTACAGTTTACAATAGTACAATACAACAAACATTAAATTTAGCAAACTCCGGAGCATGATGGAAGACAGGTGGGGGTGCGATCACACACAGAATTAGCCGCACCACGGGCGAGAATGCCGGGTGGATTTTAAGGGCGCGATCAGACAGAAACATCTGGGAAGCAAACCACACCCGTCGGCAACCCGTTTTTGCTCTGCTGCAGAAGCAGAGTAAAACGACACGAGGGAAAGTCCGGTAGCAAATGGGTTGCTACGGGCCAGGAATGGGCTTTCCGCTGTGTGATTGCTCCAGCGCGCTCCCATGGCTTCGGGACGGTCTGATCAGGCCATCCCAGCTCTATGCCACTGTTTTTTTCACCGTTTCAGTATGTGCATCATCGCACACTACATAGGGAGCACTCAGTGCAGAGATGCGAATTATCGATCCTCCATTGAAGTGCACCGGAAACATGCAGCAAAAAAATCAGCAATGATTCACCCATGGCAGCGTCTGATCACGCAGTGGTGGGCTGCCCCCGCAGCTCCCAGGGACTGTGTGATCGCGCAAATGCGGGTCAAATTCCTGTGGAGCAAATAGTCTCGCTTCCCCCTCCCCGCCTTATCTTGCGCGTGTGAACACAACCTGGGATAGTTCTCTTAATCTCTTCCCCGTGTACTAGATCATATGGGCACTACATACTTCGTTAAAGCGTATTTTCCAGGGTTTCTACCCAGTTACTTTGTTA
>NW_015215919.1:0-2102 GCF_001447785.1 Gekko japonicus | reverse complement strand
ATATTTTATCTAATATACAAAGTTCACACGTCTTAGAAATCCAGTTATCAATCAATATTGGTTTAGTATTGTTCCATAATTTAGCTGCTGCATATAGTTTTTCCAAAAGAGTTTTATCTATTTTTGATGTTGTTTACCTCTACAAATTAAGTACTAATATGCACATATCTAAGGGTATTTTATAGTTAGTTATTTGATAAATAATAGAAATGATGTCTTTCCAAAAGAGTTGTACTTTTTACATGACCACCAAATATGTCAGTATGTACCTTTTCCCTCACATTCAATACATAGGGAATGTATTTTTTCTCATGTAATGAAATTTTAGAGGAGTTAGATACCATCTAAATTGTTTATTTAATTCAGGGGTGTCAAACACGTGGCCCGCGGGCCGGATAAGGCCCCCGGAGGGCTTCTATCAGGACCACAGTGGAACTGGATGTCTTCTGCTTCTTCTTCCAGGTCTGCTGCTGCTGTGTCATCGTAGGTTTGCAGCTTACAGATACACACCTGAACAGCATGCTCAAGATTGCAACAGCACAGACATTTTGATGCAATAATTCAGAGCGAGAGGTGTCAGTTATCAGACACTGTTCAATAAACAAAATGCTGCAAGAGTGCTAATGTTTTAAGCATGTTTTTATTTTAAGTTAAAAAAACCCTTTGTGTTTGTGTCCTTTATAAAGTTTATATCTCTGCTACCTGGCATTACATTTTATGACACACGTGGCCCGGCCCAGCGAGGTCTCATTTATCTCAGATTCAGCCCTCATAACAAATGAGTTCGACACGCCTGATCTAGATATTTATAGTTGAGTTCTGGCTAATATACTTTTAGACTGAAATGTTTCGGTGATCCAGATATTTTGCCGTTCTTGTGGAGTAATTATATCAACGCAATCTTTATTTCAATAGGACACATATGAGAGTGGTGTGGTATTTAAAGTCTGTAGTAGTATTGAATAGAAAAGGGATATATACCCTTCATAACATGATGGTTTTATTTTTAATAATTGTTCAAATGACGTTAGTGGTCTTGTAATACATTTCTTGAAGGGAGGTTGGTCTACTAAATGCTTAAGCTGAAAGCAATGCTTCCCTCTAAGCTGTGGAGTCTTGTGAGCAAAAATCCTGCTTTGTGAGCTCCTGGCATTAAAGTTGTGAGCGAGCAGTTTGGCTACTGCATAAGTTAGTTTGCTCTGGAGCCCTCCTTCCTGAGCTGAGACAAAAATGCGTGAGCCGGAAGGCTGAAAAACTGTAAGCTAGCTCACACGAACTCAGCTTAGGGGGAACCCTGGTTGAAAGTACATATCCCATGGCAAAGGTTGGCCTCTCATAGCAAACATTCTAGTTCTGACCCATGCCCCCCCACCCCAACACCATAGGCGCTGTGACTCAAAGAAGCCCCCCAAGTCTCAAATGGGTACACACATGAAACTGCCTTCATCTGAATCAGACCCTCGGTCCATTGAGGTCAGTCTTGTCTACTCAGACTGGCAGCTGCTCTCCAGAGTCTCAGGCAGAAAGAGGCCTTTCACGTCACCCAGCAGCTGATCTTTTTAGCTGGGGGCTGAACCTGGGACCTTCTGCATGCCAAGCCGAGGCTCTGCCGTAGAGCCACAGCGGCCCCCCCAGGTGTTTAGTGAAGGCCCAGGTGCAATTGCATCCTAACTAAAGGTAAAGTAAAGGTAAAGGTCTCCCTTGCTCGAAAGCCAGTCGAAATCGACTCTAGGGTTGCGGTGCTCATCTCCGTTTCCAAGCCGAAGAGCCAGCGCTGTCCGAAGACGTTTCCGTGGTCATGTGGCCAGCATGACTAAACACCAAGGCGCACGGAACGCTGTTACCTTCCCACTGAAGTGGTACCTATTTATCTACTTGCAATTTCTTGCTTTTGAACTGCTAGGTTGGCAGGAGCTGGAACTAGAGAGGGGAGCTCACTCCATCATGCGGCACACTCGGGTCTTAGAACTGCTGAACTACCGACCTTCCACAGCCTGCAGTTCAGCGTCTTAACCACTTGAGCCACCGCAGCTCCCATCCTAACTAAAACCCACAGAAAAAGCCCTCTAGCTCAGGGCTGTCAAACTCATTTGTCACGAGAG
>NW_015215918.1:0-1908 GCF_001447785.1 Gekko japonicus | reverse complement strand
TGTTTTCAACTTCTAATACCCAACAGAACATGATGGCAGAGCACACTTGCCCCCCCCTCTGTCTATCAGCACATGAACATGGTCACATCTTCACAAGTCCAGGGGGTGGGATGGCACGAAGGTCAATCACGTTGCCTCTCCCTGGTAGGACATCATCATATAGCATACCAGATACAGTTCAAGGTGCTGGCTCTTACCTTTAAAGCCCTATATGGTCGGGCACCTACTTACCTAAGGGACCGCCTTTCCCCACATGTGCCCCAGAGAGCATTAAGATCTGGATCCCTTCTGGGCCCGAAAGAGGCCAGGTTGGCTACAACAAGGGCCAGGGACTTTTCAGTGGCGGCCCCGCACTGGTAGAATGAGCACCCGGATGACATCAGGGCCCTGCAGGACCTTTTGCAGTTCCGCTGGGCCTGCAAGACAGAGTTCTTCCGCCAGGCTTTCAAGTAGGGGCCGCCTTGACATCACGGCCCTGACCCTAACATTGACACCACCAACAACCTAGCCGTAACATCAACATTACAGGCTAGGGTTTTTCTGCTTGCCCTGATCCCCTACAGCAGGGGTCCACAGTCGTTTTGAGCCTGCAGGCTCCTTTGGAATTCTGATGGTGGTAGGCACAACTGCAAAACAGCTGCCACAGGAGGTAAAGCCAAACACAAAATGGATGACCCAAGAAGCAATGCCATGCATAAATCTAGCAGTCACACGTCAACATTTCAAGCAGAAGTTCTGTTTCGCAGGGCAACTTTTCAGAATGAATAGATTGTTGCAAAATATTCCCTTGGACACACGCATGCACAGAGCTTGACACAGAGAAGATTCCTGTGCTGTGGTGGCCGCTGTGGCTGACCCCACTTTTTAAAAATCTGCACAGCCAAACAGATCACCAGTGGCCAATCAAAGGCCTCGCTGGGAGCCTGTTATGTCTGCTAACCGCCACCAGGGGCCAGCGAATACTCCTGTGCTTGGCTCTGTGGAAACAATAGGGGACCAGGCTCCTGGTCTCTCCACTTGGGAACCAATAGGACCGTGGCGGGAGATTTGAACCCACCAACGGGACCTAGGGGGTGTTCCCCAGGTGAGTATATAGTTGGCCATCCGGCCAGTATTCTGTGTCTTTGTTGTGTACGAGTCAACCATGCTGATCACTGTATCAGTCTCTGTGGATTCTACATGCGTCTAACCCACTACACTTCAGAGCCACTCTCTAAAACCACTTGGTAGTCATCAGGAAAGGTGTCAGCGGGCATCATGGTGCTCATGGGTGCCACGCTGGAGACCTCTGCCCTCGAGTCTTTGCTCCAGGTGAGACATCTGCTAGCAGGAGACATCTTTATCAGAACTCTGGCTCTTGCATCCATATCACCTTAAAGGTATTGAAAAATATCCACAGCAAAGGTTGTGGCTTTCTGGACGGAGGTCCATAATGAAATGCAGAAAATCCTGAAATGTACTTTTAAAAAAGAACCAGAAGTATTACTTCTAGGGCTTAAGATGGAGGAAGTAAATGTAACCAAAAGAACATTGTTATGGTATTTAATCACAACTGCCAGAATGACTTACGCACAGTTTTGGAAGCAGGACAGAGTGCCAGAGAAATGGGAATGGATAAAGAAAATGCTTTTTATGGCAGAAATGGACAAACTGACAAGGAAACTCAATAACAAAGAAGACGAAGAATTTTTTTGCAGAATGGATAGATTTTAAAGAATATGTGGAGACTAACTGGGATGTTAAAAATAATTTACTTTGCTTTGATAGTTATTAAGAATAGAAAGGGGGGGAATAAATTTACTGAATAGATGGTTATAATGTTACCTGAAAAATTGACAAAGAATATGAATGTGTAGTAATTGTTAAATTGGAAAAAGGAAAAAAAGAAGTTTTAATGTAAACTAAGAA
>NW_015215917.1:0-1988 GCF_001447785.1 Gekko japonicus | reverse complement strand
CCTCCCTCCCGGAGGAGCCCCAGTGCCCCGTCCCGTGTCACCGCCCCAGGAGCAGCCCGACCTCCACCCTCAGCTTCCTCCCAGGGCCGGGAGAGGCGGTGCGTGCAGTGGCTGGGCTGGCTACGAAGCTGCGGCATGTGGGCGCATTTCCGTGCCCGCTTGCCTCTTTGCCTTGCCTGGCTGGGCTTACCTGTTACTGGCGGGCTGGGCAGCAAGCACCTCTCAGCCCAGCCTCGCCGCCTCCTTTGCTTGTGCTGCCCTTGTCCTCCCTGCCGACAGGCAATTGGAGGGGAGGGGGAGCCAAGGCTCAGGGAGCGAGGCCCATAAAAACCACAAGGGGGCCAGGCCCCGTGGGCCCCGTGGTAGCTACGGGCCTGCACACGGATGCTTCCCAGTCCTTGCCGGCGCAGGGGTGATTCCGAAAGGTTGCACGTGGAAACCGTTCACAAAGACCAACCTGCCAGCCACAGTTTTGGGATCTTGGGGGACAATGAATAAGTTGAGGCAGGAGGAGAGAAGAGAGTTGGGCTAGACAATGCGAGGGAAGTCGTTTGAATGTTTGGGTGGGGACTCCAAAAGGCACTATTTGCACTGAATAGGACTGGGACGCCTGAGTAAACTTAGCAGTCATGGGATAAAAGGAAGGGTGTCAGGTAGCCCTGTCATAGGTCTGGAATGTGGAGGGGTGCCCTCCCGTTTTCTATCTCAGCTCTCCCTGGCTCACCAACTGTTTGCTATCTTCAGCCTGACCTTGTAGATGCTCCAGCTGCAGTTTTACCCGGCTGGGAAGTTAACGGCTTTCGCTTGGCCTGCTTGCTTTTCCCACACGCGAGAGATGTATCCATTGGCTCATGCTTACCGGGGGGCTGTTTGATTCTAGTATAAGTCAGAGGCCCTAGTATTGGCGGCCATTCCTGACACAAGCTGTACACGTGTCTCTAGTACTGGACCTACCAATAAACAGTTATCTTCTCATGAAGCTCTGTGTTGCGGAACCTGACTAAGGACCCTGACAAAGGGCTTTCTTACGGATTACAAACTGGCTAAATGACAGGAAGTGAAGAACAGGAATCAACGGGCAGTTCTCACAGTGGAGGGAAGTAAGCAGTGGGGTCCCCCAAAGATTGGTATTGGGGCTTTTTGTTGTTGTTGTTGTTCAATTGCACAGTTGAGTCGGACTCTTTGCAACCCCGTGGACCACCTCACACCAGGTCTCCCGCCGTGCTCTGGAGTCTGCTCAGTTTCACATTCGTTGCATCATCGCTAGTACTCTTTCATTTATTCAGAAATTATCTGGAATGAGGGGTGAGGAGTGAAGTGGCCAAGTTGGCAGATGACACCAAATTATTCAAGATGATGAAAACCAGGGGTCCTTTCATAGAAAAAGAGGTGCAAGAGCTCATTAGCATAACTTATTTGCATATGCCACACCCCCTGACATCACTGGAAGTGTGTCAGAAGGCAACACCCACCGCTCAGGCTCCACTGGACTGTTTTGGATTCCTAGCTATAGGGGGGGGGGAGGAATGTACAGATCTGTCCTCGCAGAGGAGGGAGAGCTTGTACCTGAAGAAAACTTGGTCTTAAAGGTGCCACTGGACTGTTTTGGACCAGGGGGCCGGGGGGAGCTCTGCAACCTACCTGGCTGCTTCTTGCTCTGACTGAGGGCTGCTGGGAGCAGGGGGTGGGGCTTGTTGCATGTGCCCACCCCCTAGGCTCTTTACTGCCGGAGCTCCGCTCCTGCGGGAAATGACCCTTGGTGAAAACCGAGGCTGACTGTGAAGAGCTCCTCCACAAAATGGGTGAGGGGGAGGCAATGGGGCAAATGAAGTCTACCTATCTATCTATCTATCTATCTATCTATCTATTCAATTTATACCCTGCCCTCCCCGCAAGCAGGCTCAGGGCAGCTTACTTTAGGTGGTACATAGGTTTCAGTGTTGGTTCAGTGTTGCTAAGTGAAAGGTGATGCACAGTGGGGGGGGGGG
>NW_015215916.1:0-1906 GCF_001447785.1 Gekko japonicus | reverse complement strand
ATCTGGCCCCCGGACCGCATGTTTGACACACCTACTCTAAAGGGATCTTTCTAAATTCAACACACCCCATTTCTTTATGTAAAGACAAGAAATATACAGTCCAGTCATCTTTGGAGGCCCTGTCCGGTCATCTTTGGAGGCCCTGCCTACCTTATAAAGGGCCTTCTCGGTCATGGCACCAACACTTTGTCTTCCTCATCTGTCTTCCTCTATCGGTGTTTCGCCCAGTAAGCGAAGACTTTTGTGTTCCATCTGGGATACCCCAGTAGCAGTTACTGGTCTTCCATCTAGTGTTGTTTGTTTGTGTTTTTAACTGAATTATTTTATCATTTTAATTGCTCAAGTGTTTGAGTGGTTTTTATGGTTGCCGCCTTATGGGCCCTGATTGGGTGGAAAGGCGCATTAAAACATTTAAAATAATAATACAAATATATAAACAAACAGACAAATTCAATCGCCAGTTTTGAGGGTATATTTGGCAGTTCAATCAGTAGCAATGGAAGAAAACTGAAGAAAATAATAACTACACCTACTGCTCAGGACACCTCCTGGACTGAATCGAGATCTAGGTTGCCCTGTCTCATTACCAGTGCTGATTTCTTCATGCCTACTACCCCTCTGCATATGACACTTAATCCAATCATGCCTGCTATTGTAATATCATTCGGCGTCTGAAATCTCTCCACTTTCCAATATATAGGACAGATGGACTCACATTCTAGGTGTATCTGAAGAAGTGAGCAGTGACTCATGAAAGCTCCTCCCTAAGGTGCTACTGGAATCTTGCTCTTTTCTACCACTACAGAGACTCACATGGCTACCTATCTTGATCAACCGCTTAGAAATCAGTACACAAATGTATCCATTTCACTGCTATACTTAGGAATTCTTTAATCAAACACATTTCAAAACAGACTCTTCTACCTGTTTCTTAGGTTTGTTTTTATTCCATTAGAAAAATACATCGATACCCATTTTTGATTAAGTTAATTAATTTATCCTGAACCCCACTCTTCCCTTCTCATATTTTCTTACGCAAAGAGATTTTGTCCGTTAAAACAATATTCCATTGGGAGACCATACTTCTAGCTAGGGTTGCCAAGTGCAAAAAGCTTACCGTCGGGGGAGCGTTGCGGCGATCCGGGAGCTCTTCTCTGACGTGCGCGCGCACCGCCAGCACATCCAGGAAGTGACGTGTGACGTTGAGCACGTTGGGGGCGTGGCCCCATGTTTTCCCCCCCGACGATGGGGGCCACGCCCCCAACGTGCTCAACGTGGTTGCGTCACCTCTGCTGACGCAGCCACGCTGTGCTTTGAGTGGCGGGGTTCCCCCTGGGCCCGATTCCGCGGCGGCGGAAACCGGGCCTCCAAAGCGGGGGTTTACCCGCCCCCCGCCCCCACTTGGCAGCCCTGCTTCTAGCTCAGGCAATGTTTCCTGCTTCCTGGCTTGTCCATGGAATTGCCTCAAAGATTTTTAAGTAAATGTTTTGCTTTCCCCCCCTGCATGCGTCGGGGGAAGGTGCTAAGATATCCTGCAAGATATCCTGCTCCCTAACTTTCTATTTCTTTTCATCATATCTGAAGTGAGGAAGAGGAAGCTGGCACGTGAGCACGGCCGGAATCTACGCAGGGCCTTCAAGGTAAACGAGTCCTGGAATCTGTGAAAGACCCAGGTTTGAATCCCTCTCTGCCATGAAGGCTCGCTGGGTAACCTTGGGCCTGTCACACACTCTCTTCCTAACCTACCTCACAGGGTTGTTGTGAGGATAAAAGGGAAGAGATATAAGGGCAGGGTACAAATAAAGTAAAATCAATTTTTTAAAAAAAAATTAAACTTTTTCAGCCTTGTCCCTAATCAATGCTGACTCAGACGTTTTCCCACTGGTTGCAACCAGTGTTCCCTCTA
>NW_015215915.1:0-1931 GCF_001447785.1 Gekko japonicus | reverse complement strand
TGTGACCTCTCTTTTTTGCTGCTGCTGCTACTGCTGCTGGGAAAAGAGCCAGTGGGACAAGGGAACTGTGGGGCCAGTTGCAGAACCACAACAGCTGCACCAATCCAACCAGAAGTATATGGGCAGAAACCAGAAGTGATTATGATGTTACCACACCGGCCAGCTGGCTCTCAGCCTTAGCAGGGGCACCTGGTTTCTGGGTCTTGGTCCAAGCAGTTAACCAGAGACTTAACTTGAGGGATCAAATACCTGCAGTGCCTTCATGCTTTCACTCTCTATGGTAGAAAAATGGGACTCTGCAGAGCCAACAGGGAGAGCAAGGATCATTCTCAGAGGGACCCCAGCAGGAGAGGACAGGAACAAGGCCTCCATGTGAAGCAACAGGCAGCTGGGTTGTCATTACCAAACCTAAGAGTCCAGATGTTAGTGATGCCAGGGAGGAGACTGGATGGACTACCTGTAGGGGCTGGTGATGAGGTCAGGTCCTTCTTGCAGAAAGAGACTTGGGATTCCCATAGGGCTGCTTATTATAGCTTGAAAAGATCCCGGAGATTTGAGAGCAGTGCCTAGGGACATTACAGAGCTTGGGGAGGGGATGCGATGCAGTAGTAGTAGTAGTAGTAGTAGTAGTAGTAGTAATACTTTCCATTTATTAATCGCTTTCCCCAGTAGGCTCAAAGCGATGTACAGTTACTCAATATAGACAAGGGACTAACAATGTTTGTAGGGGATAGGGAAGACAACATATATTCATTTAATTGCACACGCCGTCACTGCCCGGTGTAGACGTCTTCTGGCTTGGCTCCATCGTTTTCCATACGGCTGCTTGTTGATCAGGCTTCAGGACCCGTATGTCAATCGGCACACTGCCACCGCCTGGCCGGAACATCCACTGCAGGGATTCCTTGTAGCCGAGAAGTTTTTTTCGCCTTTTCTGAACCTCGACCAGAACGTCCAATTGTCCACTAACACCCTCCCACAAGGGAGACTGGTGTGCCCACCCTCTCTAAGAAGTGGTTCCCATTTTATCTACTTGCTGAAGCTTTCAAATCGCTGGGTGGACGATGAGCTGGGGACAACAGGCTGGCTGCTCACACCAGCGCGGGGCTCGAACTAACACAGTTCAGATGTTAAGACAGTGGGATATACCCACTGTGCCACTGCTCCCCACCCGCTGTGCCACCGCTCCCCACCATAGGCCCAGCCCTCTAAAGCTGCCATTTCCTCCACGAAAACTGATCTCTGAAGTCTCCCCAGGCACTCTCCCCAGATCTCCAGAAATCTCCCAGGCTGGAGTTGGTAACCCTATAGGCCTGTCTTCTGAAAAACAGGACATCTGGCCTCTCAATGGACCCCTAAAGCCATAGTTTTCTCTTGGAATATTTAGCATTTCTGAGCCCAGTGTGCAAATATTTATATATAGACTTCCTGTACCTATGGGGCAATGATGTATGCAGTGCCAGCATCAGCAAGGGGTGGGGTGGGGCAGATGCTGAGGCACAACCATGCTGCGAAATAATTGTGGGGGGGTTTCCCCCTTACATTGCAATCTTCACACCACAGTAAAGTGGTAAATGGCAGCTTTGTTACTTTATGAGGATGGATGCTAAACTCTCACCAAAATGCCAAGGGACAATTTGCCCACTCTAATGACAGGCTGTCCCCCTCTCTTTGTTAACAACAAACCAGTGGACATCAAGGAGAATTTTCTGGAATTTCTGCATGTCACAGGTACAAGAGGAAAAGGGTTACTCAAGCACTGTGTTGGGCAGGGTGACAGAATATAAATATAAATATATTTGCCATCTTTGTACCCAATTCGGGCTCTCAAGGAAGTGAACAATTAAAAAAGATAATACAGATCAGTTTTTAGAACTGTAAGTAAAGGTAAAGGTTCCCCTCACTCTAAAGCCAGTCGAGTCCGACTCTAG
>NW_015215914.1:0-1860 GCF_001447785.1 Gekko japonicus | reverse complement strand
GCAAAATGTCACTATACATCCTTGACGTACCCCTTTTCCTATGATAAACCAATCAGTTGTTCAAAAAACAGGATCATGAAACCGTGGGGAAAGTCAGGTGAAGCCGTGGGTCAAGATGCAGCCGCGCGGCTTCGAGTGGGAATTTGACCAATGGAAAAGGGGCAAAGGGAGGCGTGCTGGCGATGCAGGACTTGTGTGAAATCAGTCTGAGAGTTCAGAAAGGAGAGACTGGAACAGGAGCCCGGGTCCTCCCAGATTAGAGTCCGCGCTCCTAGCCACTACACCAAACTGGCTTTCTGACTCTGGAGGAGCTGCTGACTCAGTGAGGAATTTCAGACAGACGATATAATCCGGAAGAGGAACGGTTCCCAAACGGTTTCTGATCTGTCATTTCAGACAGAACCATTTTAGAACCAGTTCCCTACCGGAATATATTTGTAATTTCAGTCACAAACGCTTCTGTCCCGTTTAGGAAACGGGGCTGAAGCGTTTTACCTGTCAACCCCTTCCAAGTAGTCTTCAGTTTCCTCTCCCAGTTCCGATGCACTTTTTCCCACCGTTTTTCACCCGCGCGGGCAATCTCTGGCTTTTTTGGGGGGAGGGGAACGTTCGCTTTAGAGCGCTATAGTGCTATAACGGTATAACGCAACAGCATTAATCAATCCCATTGGAATGCCTGGAGTGTTGTGTTATAGCACTAAAGCGCTCTAAAGCGAACGTTCAACGTCTGGAGGCCACACAGCATCTGGACTGTCAGGGCGGAGGGGAGCCTCAATTCTCCGGTGTTATGCCATCGAAGAGGCTACCCCTCAAAAGCCCTCTGGCCTGGAGCCTATCACAAAGGCTCCGTGGGGGTGCCACTTGAGGTGGCACCCCTTCAAGCCACTGGTGCGCGGATCCCTCTCCCACGGTTCAGGGAGAATGTCCGCCATCGCTGCCCCATAAACCAGAAGCCTAGAAATCAAAACTTCTCTAGAGTCCAGTTGAACTGAACATATCCCGTATTGGTTAAAATGGCCCAAGTCCCTCTCCAAAAGGTGTTCATCACCAGGAAAGGTGTTTGCAGGCACCACGGGGCCGATAGATGCCATATCAGGGACCCTTGATTTACACAGTCCGTAGTGAAGCTAATGGCTGCCAATCAGTTTGAATCAGCAGGTCCATTGCACACGTGAAGGCTTGGCAGAACCTGATGCCAACCAGTTTGTCAAGGTTGCTCAACTGTTCAGCGTGACCCAAACAGACCGAGTGATGGGCTCACATCTGATTGCCACCTTTGAACATGGTAAGTTTGGCCGTCTCACTTGTTCATGGAGAAATTGGTAGCATCCCTAGTTTGGACCCCCCACTGCTTCCAAACGTCACCCATTGCAGACTCCTTAAAATCCTCACCTGCAGCTATGAAGCTGGCCAGGAGGAAGATGATAAGAAAAGTCTGCGTCATTCCAGATCTTGTCTTTAGCTGGGATGAGAGCCGGGCTGGGACTCTTGAATGCAGCAGCGTCTCTGTTTCTGCTTGATATAAATGTGGCTCTTCATCAGAACAGAAAGCCACTTCCCAGAAGGATACAAGGAAGATCTGCAAAGCCTCTGCCTCTGAGCAAAGGAAACAAATATCTTCCGGAAGGAAGAGGAGGAGGCAGTGTCAAAACAATCCTTCCATTCTCTGCCCTGCCCCCCAAAGTCAAAGAAGGCCTATATGGCCATCGGTGAGATCATATCATACTGAGGAACACAGCAGGATGTCTTATTGAATTAGAATTACCCTGGTCTCTTTCCCACCAATTCCCCCTTGGGATGAGGAAATTTGATTTAGATGCCATCTGGAATTTGTCTTTTACTCTTTTTAATGCAATCTTG
>NW_015215913.1:0-1923 GCF_001447785.1 Gekko japonicus | reverse complement strand
TTGGGGTCGCAGTTTGGGCACTTGGTCTCCAATAGGTTCGCCATCACTGCTGTAGCGCATGTGGGTGTGACTCCCATCTGACAGCCAGGACCGCCAGTTGAAGCTGCGTGCCTCCCGGGCCTCCTGCCAGCCACGAGGCCATGTCGTCCACAGAGGCACCTGAGCCTCCGCGTCTCCCAGAAGACCCCCTCACGCTTTAGCCACCCTCCTCAGAGTTCCAAGTCTCGAGCGGCTTGCTCCTGCGGGAAGCCCTGTATGGTAACTGGGGGCGCTGCTCATTCAATAAGGGCGCCGCCCTCAACACACACCCCCGGTCTCCAGTGTATGTACAGACAAACCTTCTCAGGCTATGGTGGTTAATGGGATGCCTTTATGATGTCAAGAAACACTGTTTGGCCCTGACCTGGATAGCCCAGGGAAGCCCTGTCTCGTCAGATCTCGGAAGCTCGTGGTAGAGATGCGGAAAGAGCTATAAATTTTGGCAACACGTTAACAAGATAATAATGGAAATATTAAACATTGATTTAAAATTACTACCAGAATTTTTTTTTTTTCTGAATATAATTCCTAGTTGTTACGAGCGAAATGATGTATGTTTACTGACATATATTCTTACATCAGCCAGAATATTAATAGCTAAATATTGGAAATCAGAAAAAGTTCCAATAAGAGAGGAAGTAGTTAAGAAATTGTGAGAAGTGGCTGAAATGGATACGCTTAATATATTACTTCAAGGAAAAGATGATAAAATATTTCAAAAAAGATGGTTTAGAGTGTATGAATGGATCGAGGAAAAATGCATACAATGGACTCGTAGTATGGAAGGTACAAGTACCAGATCATGGAAGCTAAGCAGGGCCGACCCTGGCAAGTAGTTGGAAGGGAGACCTCCAAGGAATACCAGGGCTGGGAGGCGGAGGCAGGCTATCAAGCCACCTCTCTGAAAAAAGTCCAAACCCCACTAGGGGTCGCCAGAGGTCATCATAACTTCCAGGCATGCAAGTGCACATACACATACACCCACACACACAAAAAGGAAACATCATTTGGAGAGGTGTGGGGTGGCCAGAGAGAAGGGAGGCATGCGCAACCCTCCTACTGTTCCTAATGGCATGGCGTGGTGCCTGTGCACAGAGGGAAAGGGGAGGACAGAGCTCTGCTATTGGGGACCTCCTCTCCCAGCTGCCAGTCCCAGGATGGTGCTGAGTCGAGGCTGTGGCATTTAAGAACGACTCTCCTTCTTCTTCTTCTTCTTTGATAGCTCTCCAATTAAGAAGCCTGGCCTTAAGAAGTCTCTGCAGTTTGAGGCAGACACCTTTGATCCTGGGTCCGAAAGCCACGGTTTGGAGAACTTGGAAGCATCGGCGGCATCTTTCGGGAATCTCGTAGGCATGGTAGCCGAGTCCTCCGAAGACAAATACCGCCTTCTTGACCAGAGAGATAAAATCATGCGGCAAGGTAAGAACGGGGAAACGCCTTCAAGAGGGAATGGGAGAGGCCCTGTGACCGGTCCCACCCATACCGTGAAGAAACACTCACGTTCTCTGCAGTGGTGGGAAGTGCTGTTATGGTGACCCCACGGGGTTTTGAAGGCAAGAGACAAACGGAGGTCGTTTGCCATTGCCTGCCTCTGCGTAGTGACCCTGGACTTCCTTGGTGGTCTCTCATCCAAGTACTCACTGGGCTAGCCTGGGCCATCCAGGTCGGGGTCACGTTTTCTGCAGCCATCTTGAATATCACCCTAGAGAAATGGCCCTTGTGCGATTCAGTATGTGTGCAAAAGGGGGGCTCAGTGGGACTTAAAAGTGCTAAAATCTCCTTCAGTCATGCCATTCGGTTCTCCCATAACACATCCCATAAAAACCATGTTGTACTCCAACTTAGATTACTGTTCGTTCATTTCCCTCCCCAAATTGTGTCAGA
>NW_015215912.1:0-1474 GCF_001447785.1 Gekko japonicus | reverse complement strand
AAGAAGAAGAAGAAGAAGTTGCATTTATACCCCACCTTTCACGTGGTGGGCTCAGAGGGGCTTATGATCTCCTTCCCCTCCTCTCCCCACAATAGACACCCTGTGAGGTAGGTGGGGCTGATAGAGCTTTGAGAGAACTGCTCTTGAGAGAGCAGCTCTGACAGAACTGTGGCTGACCCAAGGTCACCCAGCTGGCCACATCTGGAGCAGTGGGGAATCAAACCCAGTTCACCAGAGTAGAGCTTGCCGTTTTTAACCATGACACCAAACCACTACACCACACCAAGTCCCTGCCAACCATCATGATGTAGTGGTTAGAGATGGGGTCTGCAAATCTGTGATACACATTTGGAATCCTGACATGGCTTGGTGGGCATGGCCACAAAATGGCTGCCAAAAATAACTGCTGTGGGAGGTGAAAAGCCAGCCACAAAATGATTGCCGCAGCTTAACTTCAGTAACACAGTGTGGATCTTTGTGTCGTGGTGGCAGCAGCTGTCAACCAACATTTTAAAAAAATCCGCACAGCCAATCAAATCTCCAATGGCCAATCAGACGCCTTGCTGGGCAAAAGCCCTACCTGGCCCCACCCACTTCCTAAAAACACTTGGCAGGTGCCAGAAAAGGTGTTAGCGGGCACCAGGGTGCTCACGGGCATCATGCTGGTAACCCCTGGGTTAGAGCATCAGACTCTTCCACGGAAGCTCACTGGGTGATATAGTTGCCAGCACCAGCTCTGTGTTAGGACATTCTTGCTGTTCCCAAATTGCTTCACGTTCTTTCCATGATCCTGACAACATCCCTATCAGATGGACTGCTCTTCCTCTCCCCCCCAGATTAGGGTTGCCAGGTCTGGGTTGGAAATACCTGGAGACTTTGGGGGTGGATCCAGGAGAGGGCGGGGTTTGGGGAGGGGCCTCAGCAGGGTACAATGCCCTAGAGTCCACCCTCCAAAGCAGCCATTTTCTCCAGGGCTAGAGAATAAATGGAAGGGTTGTGCATCTAACAACATAGTCAAAAACTGTAACACTGTACCCAAAAAATACTTGGTTCAAAACATTCTTATAACAATAGTGTAGTACTCTCAATAACCATTCAGATCCATTCTAAAGACCCCAATGTAAATAGTCCAATACAGTTCAAAAAATTCTTAACAGTTAATAAAAATGTAAAGGTCTCAAATGTCCACAAAACTAAGGGGAGTAACAATTGATAGATGTCCACAAAACACAGTTGCTAAGAGTTGTGGTGACGAACCGCCACACATAGAAGCTCTACTTCTGTTATTCAAGCCGGTTGGAATAGATATAGACTGCTGTATACAGTCAAGAGAAATATGTAGAGCTTGGTGCGCCATCACTGGAGATGGCCTGATGAAGTCCTGAAAGGAAATGGATGGGAACCTGGGCGGTCCATTGCCACACCTCTTAGCAATAGTGTTTCATAGACATCTATCAACTGTTACTCCCCTTAG
>NW_015215911.1:0-1924 GCF_001447785.1 Gekko japonicus | reverse complement strand
AGGTGACTGCTGCCTGGAACCGGGTGACTGCTTGGGGGGTTGCATCCCCCTGGGAGGCACAGCTGCTTTCTGGTGCCAGGCTGGGAGGGGCCATGGAGGTGTGTACTTGAGACAGGAGCAGAACAGTGAGTTGAGATGTGGAATGGGAAGTTGCTTCCCCTCCCCACACTTTGAATCACTGCTGTCAGGGGTGTCTTGGGGCAGTGCCAAAAACTCTTTTGCCTCTGTGGAGAGCCCCGGGAACAGACCAGGGGAAGGAAGTGCTTTTATATCCCTGGTGATGCCCTGCTAGAGCTGGCCTCCATTGGCTTGGCAGGATGGGTTTGGGGACTGGGGCCTGTGACACTGCGGGTGGTGGAGGATTCTTCTTCCCCAGATGATGAGCACCCTTCACATCCACTGACAGCACACAAGGGTTTCACGCTCAGATTGAGTTCCCAAGTCCAAAATACTCACCGGCGGAGGAGCCTTTGCCAGCTCCGGAAGCTGTCTCCGGATGCGTGCGCACGCGCGCCGCCAGCACATCACAGGAAGTGACGTGCAATGTTGACCACGTTGAGGGCATGGCCACGATCGTGGGAGGGAAAACCATAGAGTTTTCCCTCCCCGATCCAGGCCACACCCCCAACGTGGTCGACATGCACATCACTTCCTGTGACGCTGCGCTTCCGTGGGCAGAGTTCCCCCCGGGGCCCGATTCCGTGGCGGCGGAAATTGGGCCTCCAAAGCGGGGGTTTACCTGCCACCCGCCCCCACTTGGCAGCCCTACGCTCAGAAGTGGTGGACGGATATAAATATGAGAGACCATTTTTGGGGATCAGTAACTGGGAAGTAATCTGCCCCCCACTCTGAATTACTGTAGAGGCAGGGTGAGGTTCCCTGTGCATTTGATGCCTCTAGCTTACACAGGGTTCGTTCTATACACTCCTGAAGCTACACCTGACATTTCCCCAAAAGCACTTTCCTGTGGATACCCTTCTTTGGGGGGCTGTAACTTTGATCCCCTAAGTCCAATCCTCGCCAACCTTGGTGGGTAGGGAGAGAAGAGTCATCTGTAGATCCTCTGCAAGTTTGGAGACTCTGGCAAGCTGGGTGGCTGTTCTGTCATGTCACAAACTGAACAAACTAGTTCAGTTTGCATGAAGCCATTTTAATTTGGTTTGGCTTGCGGTTTGGTTCCTGGGTCCACCACAAACCAAACTGCATTTTCCTGGTTCGTGCCCATCCCTACTTGGGAAGGAGGTGAAAGGCTGAGAAGTCTGCAAGCCATTGTAAGAGAAAGGACTTAGCACCCAAGTATGAACTTCAGACCAGGACATCAGGCCCCCAAAAGGGGTAATCAGAATTCTCCAGTCAATTATTTCACGATCCACCAAAGGGTCTTCACTCACCTCTACATTCCAGGCTGAAAAGAGAGAGGGCCCATTTTCAGCACTCATTAGAAGGCTTTTTCTACTTTACCAATGAATGAAGATCAATGTCTCTGAGCAATAGTTTATGAGCGGATTTATGTCTTCAGAAGCATTTCATGATAGAACTTTCCTGGAATGAAATTACTTCATATTGCTGGTGGTAAATCACTTGCTTGTAAAAAAAAACAACCCAGCATGTCAGGGATATGGGTCGTGGCCTGGTGTTCTCCTTGGCATGTCACCTCTTAGGGTTGCCAGCCTCCAGGTGGTGGCTGAAGATCTCCTGGGATTACAACTGATTTCCAGGTGACAAAGGCCACTTCTGCACTGTCATTTTTGTCTCTTGTTTGTCCCTGTTGCTTCAGGGAATTTTCCCGCAATGTGTTTTGCTTTCTCTAGTAGACCCAGGAAAGGGTAGGGGGGACCAGAAGCAATAGGGGCAAACGAGTGACAAAAACAACAGTGCGGAAGTGGCCAGATAGCTCACCAGAAGAAAATGGCTGCTTTGGAAG